>NC_030678.2:8933190-8999233 GCF_000004195.4 Xenopus tropicalis
CAGGTGAGCAAATACACTATTATGATTTCACAAGTTTGTATCTATTTGTGAACAAAACAAAAAAATATCCTAAGGGTCACCCTAGAATTATTTGTGAAAATGCTAAGTCTTTTGATAATTACTTTGTCATTGCTAAAGTAAAAGTCTATCCTCTTAAAGACTTATTTTTTCCTGTGCTCCCTGTAAAAATGAATGGAAAATGAATGTTTCCATTTATGTCGTACATGTGCCAGTACATGCCAAACGATGCCATGCTCACACAACAGAGAGGATCGCTCTTTAACAAGTACATGGTGCACAAATGAAATTCAAAAGGCATTCGATATGGGCTACAGGCTGGGTGTGATTTTTGAAATCTGGCACTTTGATAACGCCACTGATAAACTTTTTGAGAGATATATAAAAGTACATCTCCATGACAAGCAGGAAGCGTCGGGATACCCCAGTTGGTGTAATGATGAGAAAAAAATACAACAGTACATTGACGATTACTATGAAAAAGAAGGGGTATCGTTGCGTAAAGAACAAAACCCTGCAAAAAGACAGATTGCAAAGCTATTTCTGAACTCTGTGTGGGGAAAATTTGGTCAAAAGTCAAATTTGCCATCTACAAGTATAGTAACTGATCCTGATGTACTTTTCAGCTATGCCTTTTTACCCCAATATGAGGTTTCATCCCTAGATTTCCCTAGACGATGACACAGTAATGCTTAACTGGAAGTATGCTAAGGAATGTCACACTCTTTCATGCAACACTAATATTTATTAGTATTAAGCTAGATTAGAGTTGTACGATCTTTTGCACAAATTGAACGACCGATGCCTTTATTACGACACCGATTCTGTTATTTTTGTAAGCAAACCTGGTGATTGGAACCCACCTCTGGGTGACTATCTAGGGGAGCTAACCAGTGAGTTACTGCCTGATACTTCCATTACAGAATTTATATCTGTGGGGCTGAAAACATGGCTATAAGTTATCGAGGGGTAAGACTACATTAAAGGTTAAAGGCATAACCCTAAATGCCTGAAATATCCAGTTGATGAATTTTGATAGTTTAAAGGATTTGGTGTTGAACTATCCCAAAAAATGGGATTGTCAAAACAAGATTGTGATTCGTCAAAACGTTACTGTTAGAGATAAAAAAGCTCTGGCAGATAGAGACCCAACCCCTGCAGAAAACACAAAAGTGTGTGTATGATAAAAGACGACTGACAGGTGGATATGCTAGTGAAGCATTTGGTTTTACTAAACATGGATACTAGGTTGCAACACCCTTTTTCATGTATATTAGCTCGTCCATCTAATTCAGGAAAAAGTTTTTTGTAAAACAACTTGTTTGTACAATGCTAATACACTATTGTCACATAAACCTGATAATATTATTTGATTTTATTCATGTTGGCAGTTGCTTTATGATGAATTGATGCAAAAATTGCCCAATATACAGTTTATAGAAGGCTTACCTAATAGTTTTACAGATGATGTATTATTTCCATCTGATAAAATTAATTTAACAGTTGTTGATGATCTCATGGAGGCTGCTAGCGAAAGTTCTGAAATTGAGAAAGCATTCACCAAGTACGTGCACCATAGAAACCTTAGCATCATGTACCTTGTACAAAACGTGTTTTGTCAAGGTAAAAAAAGCAGAACAATTAATTTAAATACCAAATATATGGTTCTCTTCAAGAACCCCAGGGATAAGTTACAGATTACAACTTTGGCTAGACAAATGTATCCTGGAAAACCACAGGTCTTTTTAGAGGCTTTTGAGGATGCCACCAGTTAACCTTATGGTTATCTACTTCTAGATTTACTATCTACAACCCATGATGACTACAGATTAAGGTCTGGTCTCTTTCCCCCTGAGCTGCCATTGGTGTATATCTTTAAAAAGCAAATCGGTGATTTCAGAATGCCGAGGCATTAGATGTGTTTTTATATTATCTGTTAACATGTCTAAGAGGATACGCCGCACCTGACAAACTTTAAAACTTCTTATGATGGCTACACCTCATCAGAGAAATGCTATTTTGTGTTCAGCATCAGATGACCACCATTTGTGAGATAGCACAAAACACTCTTTAAGGGAAAATACCATTAACAAAACATCAGATTGGTATCCTTAAAAAAACTTAAAATTATAAAACTGCTAAGCAATAAAATATCTTCCATTGTTAAGAAGAGACGCTTAGTAAAGCAATAAGGAGGATTCATAGCTCCTTTGCTGACCATGGCTTTACCATTACTAACAGGGCTCTTGACTAATTGCTAATGGAGTATGCTGAGAAAATGTACCTAGTTCCTAAACGTGATTTAGACCATTTACAGCAAAATTCTGAGCAAAATTTAAATAGAGGATTGTTTATTACCAACCAACTTGATGCTGAAATTGCTGATATTCTTCAAAGAAAAGATTTAAATGATGGTGAAAAGTTATATAAATATACATCAATTTTACAAAAGTACTTGGTGCATGCTAAACAGAAAGAGAGAGAAAAGCTAAGTTTAACATTTTTAATGCCTCCTAGAGAATCTACAACTCAAGATCATCCTAGAAATGCTGATATATCTAACACAACTGATGGTATGATCCAGGAAGTTATTAATAATGTGAACCCCCGCTTTAGGAAAAATGCTGAATTGCTACTCAGTAAAATGTCACAGTCTTAACATACTGTGAATTGGCATGAAAAAGGGGGACTTGTTTATAAAAGTGTTACTATACCAGGGTCAAATATACTAGATTTAGGGGCGTATTTATTATGCTGTGTAAAACTAATTCGCCGAAAAAACGGAGTAAAAAAACTGTGTAAAATAAATGGAAAAGATCGGCATCTGAACGCTGGATATTACGCCGTTATTTTCCATAAGTTCCGGTGGAAGAAAAAATGTGTAAAGCAATTACGCCGTTTTTACACGGCAAAGCCGCCTGGCGATGTGTGGTGAATTTTCTCGCTGTTTCTTACACAGCATAATAAATATGCCCCTACGTTCATCGTGTTACCCAAAGCCATTATGTTGCTGCACGTAAAATGCCTCAAGGTTGGACCATTTGTCTACAGATTCTAGCCCAGTTGAATATACCATCGTCATTTATTGGAAATAGTTTGCATAGAGAATATCTAAATCCATTAAAAACCATGTCTGATTCAGCAAATGTATCTATAGACCCCTATAAGTCACCGGTGCCTTTTAAACAACCTGTAAGATGTAATATAGCTTTAAGTACCATTGAATCAATTACACTAAACAGATACTTATTACCCAAAAAAACGTTCTGGTGCTCTGATGCAATCCATTGACTGGTTGAATTTTTAAATTACATGTTAATAATTGTATATTTTTTTGACTGTATGATTTTGTATTTACTTTTACATATTATTGTATATTTATCATATCAACAGTTTAATATATCTAAAATGCATTAATGTTATGGTTTACTGAGTTCACTATGTTCTAATGGTAAAGGTAAATGTTCATGTTTTGTCTTTCTTAAATAAAAATAATTTATGTCAATTTTAAACTGTCCGTATGTTTTTTCTGCATACTTTCCTGTATGCTACTATAAATATTGAAGCGGTCTTTCATAAACAAGACTGCGCATGTCTATGAAAGCATGCTAACAAGCCTGGACATGTTGGAATCCGCTATAAAACATGCCTGGACATGGTACCATTTCCAAAAATACTTGACTGGGCATGCCTTTGGTATCCTCCTGTAATATTAATCATAACCACTAGGTACCGCAACCTAGTGGTTTATAAATATGTTATTATGGGTCTGTAATGCATTACCATTAAAAAGCACATGATGGCACTCACACAGGTCCCATGTATTGAAGGGTGCTATTTTACAAAATGGCGACAACTTATTAACGCATGGTATTGTGGGTAACACACAAAATGGTGGACTATAATCATAAAATGGCAGCTGTGCAGTGGGAGGGCCATAATACACAATGGGTGGAGCATAACACAGGGGCATTATGGGTATTACTCAAAATGGTGGCTCAAAATGCCCACTGTGCAGTGGACGGGGTCATAATGTGGAGTGGGTGGGGCTAACTGGTCACATTATCTAATGAAACGCCCATAGCTCCGTCCACCTGTCAAGTTGACATTTTCACTACCTATTAACTACTCTTCTATTTTTTTCCTCTCTTTCTGGTGCAATACTCAAATTCACCGCCAGGTGTTTACCATGTCCATGAGGTTGCATGGGAGACCTTAGCGCAGTGGTTCTCAACCTTCCTAATTCTTTGACCCTTTAATATAGTTCCTCATGTTGTGGTGACCCCCAACCATAAAGTTATTCCTAAGACCATCGGAAATATGTGTTTTCCAATGGTCTTAGGTGACCCCTGTGAAAGTGTCATTCGACCCCCCAAAGGGGTCCTGACCCACAGGTTGAGAACTACTGCCTTAGGGCTTCTCTACCAATGTTGCACCTTAATAGATTACATATGAAGGCTAAAGAAGGCTTCCCTTGTAATATGCCCAGTTCTAGTAATTTAGCTACTGACGCATGGGTCACTCGGGAGGAAATTCAAAAGAGACTTGAACATGTAAAGGTAAACAAAGGTCCAGGACCGGATGGGATTCATCCCAGGGTATTAAATGAGCTGAGCGCTGTGATTGCCAAGCCTCTTCACTTAATTTTTCAGGATTCATTGAGGTCTGGCATGGTGCCGAGAGACTGGCGGATTGCTAATGTGGTGCCGTTATTTAAAAAGGGATCCCGTTCTCAGCCTGAAAACTATAGGCCTGCTAGTCTGACATCAGTAGTAGGAAAACTTTTGGAAGGGGTAATAAGGGATAGGGTACTTGAATACATTGCAGTTCACAATACTATTAGTTTGTGCCAGCATGGTTTTATGCGTAACAGATCTTGCCAGACTAATTTAGTCGCCTTTTATGAGGAGGTGAGTAGGAACCTTGATGCTGGAATGGCAGTTGATGTCATCTACTTGGACTTTGCTAAAGCGTTTGATACAGTACCTCACAGAAGGTTAATGATCAAATTAAGGAATATTGGCCTAGAACATAATATTTGTAATTGGATAGAAAACTGGCTGAAGGATAGAGTACAAAGAGTGGGGGGAAATGGAACATTTTCTAATTGGACCAGTGTGGTTAGTGGAGTACCGCAGGGGTCAGTCCTTGGTCCTTTGCTTTTTAACTTGTTTATTAATGACCTGGAGGTGGGCATAGACAGTACTGTTTCTATTTTTGCTGATGACACTAAATTGTGCCAAACTATAAGTTCCATGCAGGATGCTGCCGCTTTGCAGAGCGATTTGACAAAATTAGAAAACTGGGCAGCAAACTGGAGGTTCAATGTTGACAAGTGCAAAGTTATGCACTTTGGTAGAAATAATATAAACACAAACTATCTACTGAATGGTAGTGTGTTGGGGGTATCCTTAATGGAGAAGGATCTAGGGGTTTTTGTTGATAACAAGTTGTCTAATTCCAGGCAGTGTCATTCTGTGGCTACTAAAGCAAATAAAGTGCTGTCTTGTATAAAAAAGGGCATTGACTCAAGGGATGAGAACATAATTTTGCCCCTTTATAGGTCCCTGGTAAGGCCTCACCTTGAGTATGCAGTGCAGTTTTGGGCTCCAGTCCTTAAGAGGGATATTAATGAGCTGGAGAGAGTGCAGAGATGTGCAACTAAACTGGTTAAGGGGATGGAAGATTTAAACTATGAGGTGAGACTGTCGAGGTTGAGGTTGTTTTCTCTGGGAAAGAGTCGCTTGCGAGGGGACATGATTACTCTGTACAAGTACAGTAGAGGGGATTATAGGCAGTTGGGGGATGTTCCCATAAAAACAATCAACGCACCAGAGGTCACCCCTTTAGATTGGAGGAACGGAGCTTCCATTTGAAGCAGCGTAGGTGGTTTTTCATGGTGAGGGCAGTGAGGTTGGGGAATGCCCTTCCTAGTGATGGGGTAATGGCAGATTCTGTTAATGCCTATAAGAGGGGCCTGGATGAGTTCTTGATCAATCAGAATATCCAAGGCTATTGTGATACTAATATCTACAGTTAGTACTAGTGGTTGTATTTATAATTTATGTATGTGAGTGTATAGATTGGTAGGTGTGGGTTAGGTGTGCTGGGTTTACTTGGATGGGTTGAACTTGATGGACACTGGTCTTTTTTCAACCCTATGTAACTATGTAACTATGTAACTATATAGTTAAGAAGACCTCTGCTGTTGTGTGCTCCTTCTCATATAATATTATTTGGATTATCATTGAATACATTGAATCCCTTCTGCCCTTCTCAATAGGAGATAGTACAGGGAGAATGGCTTCAAAGAGTGAGGTCATGAAAATGATCTCTGAACTCTCTTGAAAATTGTTGACAGAAATATTTTTCTATATTGTACCCTCCATTTACCAACTTGGTGTTCTCAAACATCTTGACAGACCTGTATTTGAGGCTCTGCACAATTGTACCCATATTCCATCCAGGCTAGGTTCTTCTGATGGCATTCTCTATATTAATGACCTAATATTTTGAAATACAGGTATGGGATCCATTATCTGGAAACCCGCTATCCAGAAAGCTCTAAATTATGGAAAGCCTGTCTCCCATAGACTCCATTTTAATCAAATAATTCAGATTTTTAAAACTGATTTCCTTTTTCTCTGTAAAAATAAAACAGTGCCTGTACTTGATCCCAACTAAGATATAATTACCCCTTATTGGGGCAGAACAACCCTATTGGGTTTATTTAATGGTTAAATGATTCCCTTTTCTCTGTAATAATAAAACAGTACCTGTACTTGATCCCAACTAAGATATAATTACCCCTTATTGGGGCAGAACAACCCTATTGGGTTTATTTAATGGTTAAATGATTCCCTTTTCTCTGTAATAATAAAACAGTACCTGTATTTGATCCCAACTAAGATATAATTACCCCTTATTGGGGGCAGAACAATCCTATTGGGTTTAATTAATATTTTATTGATTTTTTAGTAGACTTAAGGTATGAAGATCCAAATTACGGAAAGACCCCTTATCCAAAATACCCTTGGTCCCGAGCATTCTGGATAACAGGTCCTATACCTGTACATATTTCTCCATGTGACTCTCGCTCTCTTACAGCTGTGACCTCTTAAAGCAGTGGACCTAAAAGTTATTCAGAAATATAACTCTCACAAATATTTTGTGAAACGTACAGGTATAGGACCCGTTATGCAGAATGCTCAGGACCAAGGGTATTCTACATAAGGGGTCTTTCCGTAATTTGGATCTCCATACCATAAGCCTACTAAAAAAATCTATAAAACATTAATCAAACCCAATAGTATTGTTTCGCATCCAATAAGGATTTTTTTACATCTTAGTTGGGATCAAGTACAGGTACTGTTTTATTATTACAGAGAAAAGGGAATCATTTAACCATTAAATAAACCCAACAGGGCTGTTCTGCCCCCAATAAGGGGTAATTATATCTTAGTTGGGATCAAGTACAGGTACTGTTTTATTATTACAGAGAAAAGGGAATCATTTAACCATTAAATAAACCCAATAGGGCTGTTCTGCCCCCAATAAGGGGTAATTATATCTTAGTTGGGATCAAGTACAGGTACTGTTTTATTATTACAGAGAAAAGGGAATCATTTAACCATTAAATAAACCCAATAGGGCTGTTCTGCCCCCAATAAGGGGTAATTATATCTTAGTTGGGATCAAGTACAGGTACTGTTTAATTATTACAGAGAAAAAGGAAATAATTTAAAAAAATTAGAGTTATTTGTTTTTAATGGAGTCTACGGGAGAGGTTTCTATAACAAACACACTACTTTTACCAGTGTAGGGGAAGTAGTACATAATACAGTATATTATGTAAGGGTATAAAACAAACTCATTAGGGACATCTAGTGGTAGTTGATAGCAGTGTTTGTAAAATATAGTTTCAGTATGATATTGAAGCTTGTTCTAAAGTCTAAACAAACACATATTGGTAGCCCCGAGGCAGCCATTCCTGCACCGGTACAGCTGGGGTGTTTGCTACAGATACCCTACTATAGTTTATATAAATACCCCGCTGTGTAGCCCCGGGGGCAGCCATTCCTGCACTGGTACAGCTGGGGTGTTTGCTACAGAAACCCTACTATAGTTTATATAAATAACCCGCTGTGTAGCCCCGGGGGCAGCCATTCCTGCACCGGTACAGCTGGGGTGTTTGCTACAGAAACCCTACTATAGTTTATATAAATACCCCGCTGTGTAGCCCCGGGGGGCAGCCATTCCTGCACTGGTACAGCTGGGGTGTTTGCTACAGAAACCCTACTATAGTTTATATAAATACCCCGCTGTGTAGCCCCGGGGGCAGCCATTCCTGCACTGGTACAGCTGGGGTGTTTGCTACAGAAACCCTACTATAGTTTATATAAATAACCCGCTGTGTAGCCCCGGGGGCAGCCATTCCTGCACCGGTACAGCTGGGGTGTTTGCTACAGAAACCCTACTATAGTTTATATAAATACCCCGCTGTGTAGCCCCGGGGGGCAGCCATTCCTGCACTGGTACAGCTGGGGTGTTTGCTACAGAAACCCTACTATAGTTTATATAAATACCCCGCTGTGTAGCCCCGGGGGCAGCCATTCCTGCACCGGTACAGCTGGGGTGTTTGCTACAGAAACCCTACTATAGTTTATATAAATACCCCGCTGTGTAGCCCAGGGGGCAGCCATTCCTGCACTGGTACAGCTGGGGTGTTTGCTACAGAAACCCTACTATAGTTTATATAAATACCCCGCTGTGTAGCCCCGGGGGCAGCCATTCCTGCACTGGTACAGCTGGGGTGTTTGCTACAGAAACCCTACTATAGTTTATATAAATACCCCGCTGTGTAGCCCCCGGGGCAGCCATTCCTGCACTGGTACAGCTGGGGTGTTTGCTACAGAAACCCTACTATAGTTTATATAAATACCCCGCTGTGTCGCCCCGGGGGCAGCCATTCCTGCACCGGTACAGCTGGGGTGTTTGCTACAGAAACCCTACTATAGTTTATATAAATACCCCGCTGTGTAGCCCTGGGGGCAGCCATTCCTGCACTGGTACAGCTGGGGTGTTTGCTACAGAAACCCTACTATAGTTTATATAAATACCCCACTGTGTAGCCCCGGGGCAGCCATTCCTGCACTGGTACAGCTGGGGTGTTTGCTACAAAAACCCTACTATAGTTTATATAAATACCCCGCTGGGTAGCCATTCCTGCACTGGTACAGCTGGGGTGTTTGCTACAGAAACCCTACTATAGTTTATATAAATACCCCGCTGTGTAGCCCCGGGGGCAGCCATTCCTGCACTGGTACAGCTGGGGTGTTTGCTACAGAAAGCCTACTATAGTTTATATAAATACCCCGCTGTGTAGCCCAGGGGGCAGCCATTCCTGCACTGGTACAGCTGGGGTGTTTGCTACAGAAACCCTACTATAGTTTATATAAATACCCCGCTGTGTAGCCCCGGGGGCAGCCATTCCTGCACCGGTACAGCTGGGGTGTTTGCTACAGAAACCCTACTATAGTTTATATAAATACCCCGCTGTGTAGCCCCGGGGGCAACCATTCCTGCACTGGTACAGCTGGGGTGTTTGCTACAGAAACCCTACTATAGTTTATATAAATACCCCGCTGTGTAGCCCCGGGGGCAGCCATTCCTGCACTGGTACAGCTGGGGTGTTTGCTACAGAAACCCTACTATAGTTTATATAAATACCCCGCTGTGTTGCCCCGGGGGCAGCCGTTCCTGCACTGGTACAGCTGGGGTGTTTGCTACAGAAACCCTACTATAGTTTATATAAATACCCCGCTGTGTAGCCCCGGGGGCAGCCATTCCTGCACTGGTACAGCTGGGGTGTTTGCTACAGAAACCCTACTATAGTTTATATAAATACCCCGCTGTGTAGCCCCGGGGGCAGCCGTTCCTGCACTGGTACAGCTGGGGTGTTTGCTACAGAAACCCTACTATAGTTTATATAAATACCCCGCTGTGTAGCCCCGGGGGCAGCCGTTCCTGCACTGGTACAGCTGGGGTGTTTGCTACAGAAACCCTACTATAGTTTATATAAATACCCCGCTGTGTAGCCCCGGGGGCAGCCGTTCCTGCACCGGTACAGCTGGGGTGTTTGCTACAGAAACCCTACTATAGTTTATATAAATACCCCGCTGTGTAGCCCCAGGAGCAGCCATCCCTGCACTGGTTTAACTGGAGTGTTTGCTGCAGAAATAAAGCAAAAAACAACTATATGGATATTTAATAATCCTGCCCTAGGGAACCTTTGGTCCACTCCCAGCACAGTCTCTTAAGGTGCCCGGTCCCACACTTTGATCTGGATAGGCAAAAACCCTTTTCTCAGTTCAGTCCCTTCCCCTTGAGGCCCACAGGTATTGCTATCTGCCCCAAAGTACTTCTCCCTTTGGAAAGGCAGCTGCTCCCTTGTAGCAGGCACTCGAGCAACACCTGTCCTCTCCAGGGTACAAACACGGAGACTCACACGGAGGAATTAGCAATCCCCAGTAGCCCAGCAGACTTCTCTCTTTGTAGTCTGAACACAACAGTAAGTGGCTGGTTATGCACTCCAGATCTTTTTTTCAATTGCTGATAAACACAGCAGGGGCTCCCTTTTTAAAGTGCTGGGCCCACCCCTGATTTTTGGCTCTAAAGTCTGGCACACCCTCTCTCTCACAACAGTGCACTGGGACATCCAGCCAATTGGGTTTCACCCTAATCTTTAAATGGGCAGGATGATGTCACAGACAGGGGAAAGAGTTCTCTGATCTCATATATATGTATAATCTTTTTTTAAGTTTCATGGCAGACTGACCAGTCCCATCTACAAGAGTAATTTACATTGACACCAGTCATGTAATAACTCAGTGTATTAGTGCACTGTCTTTGTGTGTAAATGGTGGTTTGATGTATTCTGGTCATGGCTTAAGCAGAGTAATGTATTTAATACAATTACTTTTTTCACCAAATTACTTAATTGATAATAAACACTAAACTAAGGATTCCAGAATAAAATGAGGATATACCAGCTAAAGCAGCGGCATAGGGGCATGTGTATTGGTTGTATTATTCAATCAAGTAATTTTGTCATGAATTTTATGGTGTCATTTTTATTTCTAAATGACACTGTTACATAGCAAATAATTCCCTCTGCCATTTAACCTTTTATTCTTGAACCAACAAATGTATTTTTAGCTGTAATATTGGTGTGTAGGCGCCATCTCAGTGCCTTGTGCCTGAGTCTGAGCTTTCAGCCAGCGCTACACATTAGAACTGCTTTCAGCTAACCTATTGTTTCTCCTACTCCCATGTAACTGGAGGAGTCCCAAGCCGGACTTGGATTTCTTACTATTGAGTGCTATTCTGATACCTACTGGGGGCTGCTATCTTGCTCCCTTCCCATTGTTCTGCTGATCGGCTGCTGGGGGTGAGGGGGGATATCACTCCAACTTGCAGCGCAGCAGTAAAGTGTGCCTGAGTCTAAGCTTTCAAAAGGAGCCAGTGCTACACACTAGAACTGCATTCAACTAACCTACTGTTTTGTCCTACTCCCATGTAACTGGAGGAGTCCCAAGCCGGACTTGGATTTCTTACTATTGAGTGCTATTCTGATACCTACTGGGAGCTGCTATCTTGCTCCCTTCCCATTGTTCTGCTGAT
Source organism: Xenopus tropicalis (assembly GCF_000004195.4). Taxonomy (NCBI): domain Eukaryota; kingdom Metazoa; phylum Chordata; class Amphibia; order Anura; family Pipidae; genus Xenopus; species Xenopus tropicalis. Next base: position 8,944,891 of record NC_030678.2, read on the forward strand.
CGACTGCTGGGGGTGAGGGGGCGGGGATATCACTCCAACTTGCAGCGCAGCAGTAAAGTGAGACTGAAGTTTATCAGAGCACAGGTCACATGGCTGTGGCACCCTAGGAAATTAAGAATATGGCTAGCCCCATGGGAAAAACAGATTACAATGCAGGATTCTGCTGGAGAAGCTCTTTTAACTGATGGGTTTTGAATGTATACTTTTAACAGCTCCACCTAAAATTACTATAACAGTTCAGCAAGAATAACCCCCAACAAGTGAAGTTTTTTTGGCAGGCGTGGATTCACTGCAACATTCCGAATTTCGTTGTTGACTAATTTTTTTGTAAAAGTGCTTCAAAAATTTGGCGTGAAAAAAAATCGAGTGAGGAGTAATTTCTAAAATTTGAGCAGTGCACATTTTTTTCACAAATGGTTTTCCCCTAAACACTTACATGTTGCACTGCTATGCCTGCCTTTCCTTTTTTTGTCAAAGCAGTGAAATGTGAATTGCAACTTACATGAGCATGCCCTCTGTGTGTGTTTATTGTGCCCAAACATAGTATGTATGTATGTATAACTTTATTTATAAAGCGCCACAAGGGTACGCAGCGCTGTACAGTCTTACAGAATACAAAATTACACACAGGGAGGACAAGTGATATAATAAATAAATACAATAAATATATATATATATAAGTGCCATGTGGTATGAGACACAGTAGGAAGGAGGTCCCTGCCCCGTAGAGCTTACAATCTGAGTGGTTGGGTGACATACAGGCACAAACTGGAAGGTAAGAGTGCATCAGGTATGGGCATTTGCCCTTAAGCGCAGGACTGGGCAAAATAATGTCTTAGTGCTCCAGAAGGTAACAGGTGAGTTTTTTCTTAAAGAGAGTGGGTGAGTGTTCCCTACGGAGGGATTCAGGGATAGAGTTCCAGAGGGAAGGGGCAGCGAGATAGAAAGGTTTAAGACGAGAGAGCGCAGTGGGTGTGGATGGTGTAAAGAGACGGAGGCTCTGAGAGGAGCGGAGGAGACGACCAGGAACATGTAGGGAGACCAGTGAAGAAATGTAGTGAGGAGCAGAGGAGTGAAGGGCTTTGAATGTTAGCAGAAGGATTTTGTAAGCTATCCTTTGCTTGACAGGCAGCCATGCTAGTGAGCTTAATTGAGGCTGAGCTGGATCCCTCTTAGGAGAGAGCAGGAGGATCCTGGCAGCAGAGTTTAAGATTGATTGCAGGGGAGAGAGGTGGGAGTCTGGGAGGCCGGTTAGTAGGAGATTGCAGTAGTCTAAGCGGGAAAGGATAAGGGCATAGATTAGTGTTTTAGCTGTTGCTTGTGAAAGAAAGGGGCGTATCTTGGCAATATTACGGAGGAAAAAGCGGCAGGTTTTGGCAGTGTTATTAATATGGTTAGAGAAGGAGAGGGACTGGTCAAAGATAACCCCAAGGCAGCGTGCAGAATTTACAGGGTTGATGGTCATGCCATCAATAGTAATGGTGAAAGGAGGAGGAGGGCCAGGTTTGGGCGGGAAGACCATGAGCTCTGTTTTAGCTAGGTTAAGTTTGAGCTGGCGTCGGTCCATCCAGGAGGAGATAGCCAGGAGGCAGTTACCAATCTGGGTTTCCCAAAGAGAGAGTGTACAGGGAGAACAGCAGGGGACCAAGCACAGAGCCCTGAGGCACCCCCACACTGAGCGGAACCGGGGTAGAGGATTTGTTAGTAAGAGCGACAGAGAAGGAGCGGTTAGAGAGATAGGAAGAGAACCAGGATGCTGCTTGATCCCGGATACCCAGAGAATGGAGAATTTGCATAAGAATAGAATGGTCGACAGTATCAAAAGCAGAGGAAAGGTCTAGGAGAATGAGACCGAGTAGCATCCTTTGGCCTTGGCAGTCTGGAGATCATTTGCCCCTCTACATAAGGCCGTCTCAGTGGAGTGCGCAGGCCGAAAACCAGACTGCATAGGGTCCAGCAGATTATGGGTGCAGAGGAAGTGCCAATTTGTGCCAAGTGTGCTCATACAAATTCACAATTATGTTTGCACATTGAATGCACCAGTCTTGTCCAGCTTTGTAAATTTAAACATGGGCAAGGCAAATATGTTCACTGTGCAAATAATTCTGGGCTGCAGAAATTTTATAAGAAGACCCCATGTCCTGCAAAAAAAGTTGCAGTCACAGTCAAGAAAGTTATCGTCGGGTAATAAAAAAGTCATAAAAAGAGAGTTCTCCCACCCTGATAGATCCATTAGGGGTGATTCACTAAAGTGCGATAACGCTTATCGCATGCTTTTTTGTGTTAAAATTGATGCAAAAAAACGCGCAATTCGCTAAAGTATTATCGCATCCGTTGTCGCATATAGTGTGCGTTAAATAACGCGCAACCGAATGTGTTAATTTTACCGCATTACATTAATTCTTGAGCAGAAATAACACTATCGCATGATTCACAAACACTAAATATCACATTAGTCTGTGCGGAAATTAACCCCTACTTGGGGCAGACGGTAATTATAGAAAAGTACAGTTAATGAGCTTTGGGCAACACAATATTTGACTTTGCAGTGGGATTTATTCAAGTCTGTGTTGGCCCTAGAGTGATGCAGCCGCCAGTTTGCAGGGAAATGGGCATTTTCAAAAAAAGTAGTTTTACGAACGTAATGCCATGTATGGCTAATATGGCGTGTGCATGATAAGTAGCGCTCTGCGTTAATTAGCATGCGACAAGTAGCTCGCTGTATTAATTAGCACTCATTCCATCAAATACCGCATGCAAATAGTCTTGACGACAACATTGCATCTAAATTAACGCAAATATCCTTTTAGTGAATTGTGCATTAAGATGCGAAAAATAAGACGCAATAAAATTTCTAACGCATGCTATAAATAGCGCTCGTTTTATCGCACTTTAGTGAATCAACCCTATTGTCGCTGGAAGTTGTTCTTTTTTTGGGGTCAAATAACCATAGTGCTTCAGGTGTTACGTCATAATAGAGTGGCCAAAGGAGTATCTGAATGAAATTTAGAAATCTTCTGATTTGCTTAAAGCAGATTATATGGTGGTTAATCCACTTGTTCCTTCTACTTTATGTAGATAGGAAAAGTAAGAATTCCACAAAGAATGGTTTCACAGCTGTCTGGGGTGTGAGAGAAATGCTGGATTAGAGATGGAAGGCGTTTATATTCCTCCCAGATTTATCTCTTATGTATATTAAGCTCCAGGGCAAGCATTTCAGCAGTGAGTGTTCTTTCACTGCATTTGGCTTTTGGAAAAAAACGTAAAAGGGGCCTTGGAGTGAATGGAAGGCTATCCAGGCTTTGGTGAAACCTGGTTAATTAATGGTCTCATTAGGCTTCAGGGGAAACCCTTTAAACATGGTGTCTCCAGAGTTACTCTCTCTCTCTCTCGGAGCTGCCTGCATGCAGTAATGCAGAGTCGGACACAGTGAGGAACCAAACAAATAATACTGTTTTTGTAGAGTTGGATGCTAGATTCCTTCTATTGCATATAGAGGGAGCTAGTGTATGTTAGGTAGAGCCGGACAAGCTAGGATTTATTTTTATGATTTGTTTTCTGATGTACTCCTGTGTGCCGGTTATATGAGAATAAAGCTGATTGCGGTCAGCTTAAAACTTGATACACTGGGTGTGAACTGTTGTTTCTCAGACCAATCTGGTCCCTGTAATCTGCCTAAACCCCAAGAGACTTCACCATTTGGATGAGTTGCCTTACATATGGAGGAGGATGCTTTGGCAATAAAAAAAATTTTTCGTGTGGAGATTTAAAGGACCAGAAGCCCAATTTCAGTTTGCTGCAGGGCATGATGGGGCAACGTTCTTAAGGCCCTGATACAGGCTACGGCTGTTTAGCAAAAGGCCACCAGAGTCCAGCAGCAACTGCTGATCACAAACCAAGAGGAACAGCGACAAGACCGGGAGCTCATCAAAGAGGTGGTGCAGCAGCTAGCTGCAAGGAGTGCTGCAGCACCTCCAACAAAAACCGCTAAACCAAGTGCTATATGTGCTAGCTACTATCTTCAAACGTTGACAACAAGTGATGATGTTGAAGCTTACCTTTCCACATTTGAGAGGATAGCAGAGCCAGAGGACTGGCCTAAAGAGCAGTGGGCAGGCCTGGTGGCACCCTTTCTCTCTGGGGAACCACAAGAAGCTTATTTTGATCTGGATTATGACTAAAAGCTGAGATTTTGGCCCAGCTGGGGGTCATCATATCGGTCCTCACCCAGTGTGTTCATCAGTTGATATTTATAGCAGAAAAGCCACCACACTCCCAGATGTATGATCTAATTCATCTAGCTAAAAAGTGGCTGCAGCCGGAGACCCTAACAGGACCACAGATTGTGGAGTGGATAGTGATGGACCGGTACCATAAGTCTCTGCGTTCACCTTTGCGCAAATGGTTAAGCCATGCAGAGCAAACAACTGCAGATCAGCTTGTGGAAATGATAGAGAGGTACATTTCTGCCGAGGAGCTACACCTTGGCTCCCAAGGGAAAACTTCCTGGCATACAGTACCTAGCATGGTTCCTGCATGGTAAAAGGGACCTAAGACTGATAAGAGCATGCTTCAATGTGGAGAATCTACAGGCGCTAGACCCAGAGACTACCAAAATGTGTTGGGGGGACCCCTCCTCGCAGAGGACCTAATAAAAACTTGGTGCGGTGTTACCGGTGCCATATGCTGGGACACTTTGCTGCAGACTGCAGCCTAACTGATGAATCTATGCAGTGTGACACTCCCTTAACAAATAGACGTACGTCAATGTATGCTCTGATTGTGTGTACTGCCCTTCCAACGACAGGGAATTATAAATACCTGTATGATGTTATTGTGGAAGGAAAGCAAATAAATGCATTATTAGATTCTGGTAGTCAGGTTACCCTAATGAAATCTTTGCTGGTTGAAAGACCTCAGTATGTGCCTGCTACCGTAGGGGTTACATGGAAACATGGGGATACTCGCGAGTATTCTATTGCAAAAGTGGGAATCAAAACTGCCCATGGGACAGTAAGGTACCCTGTAGTGTTGGTTCCCACTTTACTACATGATGTAGTTTTGGGGAGAAACTTGGGGGGAAACTGATAAGGTTATGGACCAATCTTACTCAAAGGGAAGCCCCTCTCATTATGGTAATAAAGTGCCTGAGGGTGTACCGGAGGGTGGGGCTACTGTGTTGGAGACAGGTGTGCTGCTCATAGTAGTGCACTAAGCACCAACCACACATTCACATCATTTTTTTTTATTTGTGTTTTTTTACTTTGCTACTGTAATTTATAGAGCCGAGTGCTATTAGTCTAGCTGTGTTGGGGACTGGTGTGCTGCTCCTAGTAGTTCACCCCCAGCACCAACCAGAGATCACTTTTTTTTTATTATTAATTTTTTTTTTAATTTAACTTACTGTTCTTTAACGTATCCAGTGCTGTTTGCTGTTATTCATAGTAGTGCACCAAACACGTTACACATAGTAGTGACATTGCATTGCAATAAAATCACCTGAGTGATGTTTTTCCACCAGCAATAATATATTACATATCCACTACTGCGGCGTTTTGTCTTTGCGTGTGAACCTGCTGTAACCTTTACACGACTTGATTGGCATGTAGACGCCGGACGTTTTAAAGCAGTTTATTACACAAGTTTAGAAATGTAGTGTGATTTCTGCCCTTTACAGCACAAAATGCAACGCTGTGTCAACAACGTATTTTTCAGAGAATTTTTTGCCCTTGATCCCCCTCCTGCATGCCACTGTCCACTTTAAAATCAGTTTTCTGGCCAGAAATGGCTTTTCTAGGTTTTAAAGTTCGCCTTCCCATTGAAGTCTATGGGGTTCGCAAAGTTCGCAAAAGTTCGCACTTTTTGGCGGAAGTTAAGAAGATGGTAGACAAGGATGGGAAAAACTGCTATTACTTATTACCCTAATTAATGTCCCTCAATCCTCTATGTGGTACTCACCATTTGAATTGCTTTATGATAGGCACCCTAGGGGCTTATTGGACATAACAAAGGAGAACTGGGAGGGATGAGGGACAACCCACCCCCTTCAAAAGTGTCATTGACAATATATGCCAATGCAGGACAGGATAACCGCGGTGATGCCCATAGTAAGAGAGCACATGGAGCAGGTGCAAGAAGCCCAACAGAGGGTGTATAATAGGGGTGCCAGAGTACACAATATTTCCCCTGGTGATCAAGTACTAGTGCTAATACCCACAGTAGAAAGCAAATTTTTGGCAAAGTGGCAAGTACCCTTTGAGATCCTTGAAAAGATTGGGGAAGTAAATTATAAGTTTCACCAACCAGGTAAAAGGAAACCTAAGCAGGTATGACATCATTACTGAACCTGGGGTAAGGGTTAACGTAAAACCTTATAGGGTGCCTGAAGCTAGACGAGAAGCCCTATCTCAGGAAGTTAAAAAGATGTTGGAGTTGGAAGTCATTGAGTCGCATAGCAATTGGTCCAGTCCCATTGTCTTAATACCTAAGCCGGACAGGAGCTGGCGCTTCTGCAATGATTTTTGAAAATTACATGCTGTCTCCAAATTTGATGCCTACCCTATGCCTCATGTGGATTAGTTAATTGAGAGACTAGGGACAGCTAGATACCTGGCAACCTTAGATTTGACCAAGGGCTATTGGCAGATTCCCTTGACAAACCAAGACAAAGAGAAAACTGCTTTCAGAAGGTTTGTGTATTGTGTTGCCATTTGGGTTACATGGAGCCCCGGAAACCTTTCAACGTACCATGGACCAAATCTTAAGGCCCCATAGGCAGTACGCAGCAGCATACCTCGATGACGTGGTTATCCATAGCTTGGATTGGCAATTCGATCTACCTAGGGTACAGCCCATGCTTGATTCCATACGTATGGCAGAACTGACAGCCAACCCCAAAAAATGTAGCATAGGCCTGGAAGAAGCCAAGTATCTGGGGTATAACATTGGTAAAGGGCTAGTTAAGCCTCAGCTTAACAAGGTGCAGGCAATTCAAGATTGGCCTAGACCAGTGAAAAAAAAAACAGGTTCGAGTTTTTTGGGGGATCGTGGGTTACTACAGACGGCTCATAGCTAACTTTGCAACTATAGCTGTCCCTCTGACAGAACTTACAAATGGGACCAAGTCCATAATGATCAAAGGGAACTTTGAGGCAGAAAAGGCCTTTCAGACCCTGAAAAAAAGCCTTATGTAGCCAACCTGTACTGATAACCCCGGACTTCACACAGAAATTTATTGTGCAGACTGATGCATTTGAAGTGGGAGTGGGATCAGTACTCCAAATCAGAGAGAGTGCATAGCATCCTGTAGTTTTCCTGAGTAAGCTGAACATCGATAAGAGAAACTATGCTATAGTAGAGAAGGAATGCTTAGCAGTTGAATGGGCACTGGAGGAGCAGGATCTGTTTACATTAGTGACCACCCCCCCTTAAATGGATGTGCGAAAATTGTGAAAAGAATAGATGACAAAATGGTTCCTGGCCCTTCAGAACTACAAGTTCACAGTGGAGCATAGACCAGGGGCCAAGCTGGGGAATGCAGATGGCTTATCCCGGGTACACTGTCTTGAGGCTCGTATTCCAACCCCTACATCGACCCCTCCTGTGTGCCGGTTATATGTGAATAAAGCTGATTGCAGTCAGCTTAAAACTTGATACGCTGTGTGTTAACTGTTGTTTCTGAGACCTATCAGGTCCCTGCAGTCTGCCTAAACCCCAAGAGACTGCACCATTTGGACGAGTTGCCTTACAGGGGGTTTTGTAGCTACCACAAGTTTTAACTGAACCGTGGAAGAATTTGATTTTTGTTCCTGGAAACAGGTTGTTCCAAAAAAAATGATTAAAATTCTTAACGACACGTCCGCTGTTGCAATTAAAGTAGACACATTTCTACAGACTCATGCAAGGTAGAATAATATCCTTATTACCCGGTACTTTTAATTTAAAAAGTAAACACATACATTACATTGGAGACTAGTCAAATAAAAACATGGCCAATTCATAACATTAAAATGGAATGTGAGCGAAAATAAATTATATCACAAGCGGTTATGAAAACTTGAGTACTGACATTTTAATTAAATTACCTGTTAAAAGAGCGACCAGCTGAGGCAGAATTCATATGCCTTCATAAGATTTAATTAGACAAAATGAAATGGTCGTGGAGGATTTCTCAGGCACACGTAGCTGTACCAAGGGTATTGTTTATTGAGGTGATCTCCAACCAGTGGCTCAGAAGCAATCACAAAAGAGGGATTTAACAACATGATTCATGAACATCATTGATAACCCACTTTCCAGGGTATATAATTTAACACACCGAGCAAATGCTGACTGTTTTACTACTAAGAGTTGAAGTGAGGCATCAACCCAATCAGAGAGGCCTTTATTAAAGGAGAACTAAACCCTAAAAATGAATATGGCTAGAAATGCCATATTTTATATTATAAACTGACTGCACTGGCTGAAAGTTTCAGCATCTCAATAGGATTAATGATATAGGTCATTACAGTTGTCACAGGAGCTCCCCATCTTGGATTCTGCCCCCCCCCCCACCATTGGAACTGTCCATGCACATGCTCAATGGGCTCTGGGCAGCTGTGGAAAAGCTGAAGCTTAGGGATTGTTGCAAATTATCAAGCAGAGAATGAGGGTTGTCTGTCATATAAGCTGATGCTGCAGGGCTGATTATTCAATTCTGATACAAATGCCCTGGTTTTAGATCTGTCGTGTAATGTGAATCTGAATGAATTACTTATCAGCTTTTTAATGTTACATTTATACTCTATTTATGCAGTATATTTTGAGTCGGTCCCTAAGTTCAGTAACTGACAGCAGCCCAGGGCATGTGTAGGCAAAGATCTACCATGATAATGGGCTGTGGTTGCCTAGAACTGGTACAGAAACCCAAAATATAATATACAACATTTCTGCCCTACTTCTTTATTTAGGCTTTAGTTCTCTCTCTCTTTAAGTGACCCAATTGATGCCTTCTAGGTCTGCCCTCTGCATTGTCCAAGGACTTGTGAATCTTGGGTAAATGGTGCCATATGGGTCTTCTGGCAGGAATTATTCCTGGTCCTTCTCACCACAGCCAAACTAATGCCAAATGATAAAAATGTTTCCAACTGACAGCAGTATTCTTTTTGTGGATTGGAGGAAAGTGAAATATATGTATCAATGTCAGAAAGTTGGCATGTCATCTGGAGTCTAAAACCTCAACATTTCCTCCCTTGTTTGCCTACGTTATGATAATTACAATTTTAATAATAATATTAAAATGTAGTTTTAACTTAAAAAGAGCCTGTTCTTCCAGTTGTGACATGTCTACTTTTATTTGCAGAAGATTTAATTAAACCTATTTGAAAATAGATATGCCGTGTTTAATACTTTTAATAAATGCTTATTAATAGCGATGTAGTGAACTGTTCACCGGCGAACTAATTTGTGCGAACATCGGGTGTTCGCGAACGCGCAAGTTCGCAAACTTTCCTCGTATGTTCGCAATTTAGGTTCGCCGCGTTTTTTTTCGCTGCGTTTTTTCTCGGCCTAAAAAAACGCCACACAACCACACATGGCATTTTTCAGCCTAGTACTGGTGTAAGCAAATCCCGTTTCCATGGTGCCAATAGCGCGAAATAGCAAAAAACGCTGCGTATTTCCGCTAGGTCTGCCTGTTTTTACGCAACGCTTTTTCAACAAAGTATTTTTTAGAGAAATTTTTGCCCTTGATCCCCCTCCTGCATGCCCCTGTCCAGGTCGTGGCACCCTTTAAACAAATTTAAAATCAGTTTTCTGGCCAGAAATGGCTTTTCTAGGTTTAAAAGTTCGCCTTCCCATTGAAGTCTATGGGGTTCGCAAAGTTCACGAATATTCACGCTTTTTGGCGTAAGTTCGCGAACTTTTTTTTTTTAGCTTCGCTACATCCCTACTTATTAAGTTGGCGTACATTGACCTAGAAAACTGTCAGACCAAATAACATACAGGTATGGGATCCATAGACTCCATTATAAGCAAATAATTCTAGTTTTTAAAAATGATTTCCATTTTCGCTGTAATAATAAAATACTACCTGTACTTGATCCCAACTAAGATATAATTACCCCTTATTGGAGGCAGAACAGCCCTATTGGGTTTATTTAATGGTTAAATGATTCCCTTTTCTCTGTAATAATAAAACAGTACCTGTACTTGATCCCAACTAAGATATAATTACCCCTTATTGGGGCAGAACAGCCCTATTGGGTTTATTTAATGGTTAAATGATTCCCTTTTCTCTGTAATAATAAAACAGTACCTGTACTTGATCCCAACTAAGATATAATTACCCCTTATTGGGGCAGAACAGCCCTATTGGGTTTATTTAATGGTTAAATTATTCCCTTTTCTCTGTAATAATAAAACAGTACCTGTACTTGATCCCAACTAAGATATAATTACCCCTTATTGGGGCAGAATAGCCCTATTGGGTTTATTTAATGGTTAAATGATTCCCTTTTCTCTGTAATAATAAAACAGTACCTGTACTTGATCCCAACTAAGATATAATTACCCCTTATTGGGGCAGAACAGCCCTATTGGGTTTATTTAATGGTTAAATGATTCCCTTTTCTCTGTAATAATAAAACAGTACCTGTACTTGATCCCAACTAAGATATAATTACCCCTTATTGGGGGCAGAACAGCCCTATTGGGTTTATTTAATGATTAAATGATTCCCTTTTCTCTGTAATAATAAAACAGTACCTGTACTTGATCCCAACTAAGATATAATTACCCCTTATTGGGGGCAGAACAGCCCTATTGGGTTTATTTAATAGTTAAATGATTCCCTTTTCTCTGTAATAATAAAACAGTATCTGTGTCCCAACTAAGATATAATTACCCCTCATTGGGGGCAGAACAGTCCTATTGGGTTTATTTCATTTTTAAATTATTCCCTTTCTCTGTAATAATAAAACAGTACCTGTACTTGATCCCAACTAAGATATAATTACCCCTTATTGGGGCAGAACAGCCCTATTGGGTTTATTTAATGGTTATGATTCCCTTTTCTCTGTAATAATAAAACAGTACCTTGTACTTGATCCCAACTAAGATATAATTACCCCTTATTGGGGGCAGAAAAGCCCTATTGGGTTTATTTCATGGTTAAATGATTCCCTTTTCTCTGTAATAATAAAACAGTACCTGTACTTGATCCCAACTAAGATATAATTACCCCTTATTGGGGGCAAACCAGTCCTATTGGGTTTATTTCATGTTTAAATGATTCCCTTTTCTCTGTAATAATAAAACAGTACCTGTACTTGATCCCAACTAAGATATAATTACCCCTTATTGGGGCAGAACAGCCCTATTGGGTTTATTTAATGGTTAAATGATTCCCTTTTCTCTGTAATAATAAAACAGTACCTGTACTTGATCCCAACTAAGATATAATTACCCCTTATTGGGGCAGAACAGCCCTATTGGGTTTATTTAATGGTTAAATGATTCCCTTTTCTCTGTAATAATTAAACAGTACCTGTACTTGATCCCAACTAAGATATAATTACCCCTTATTGGGGGCAGAACAGCCCTATTGGGTTTATTTAATGGTTAAATGATTCCCTTTTCTCTGTAATAATTAAACAGTACCTGTACTTGATCCCAACTAAGATATAATTACCCCTTATTGGGGGCAGAACAGCCCTATTGGGTTTATTTAATGGTTAAATGATTCCCTTTTCTCTGTAATAAAAAAACAGTACCTGTACTTGATCCCAACTAAGATATAATTACCCCTTATTGGGGCAGAACAGCCCTATTGGGTTTATTTAATGGTTAAATGATTCCCTTTTCTCTGTAATAATAAAACAGTACCTGTACTTGATCCCAACTAAGATATAATTACCCCTTATTGGGGGCAGAACAGTCCCCTTTAAGCAGAAATGGCTGAGACTGAACTAAATGAACCAAACTCTTCTGTTTTATAAGAATATTCCATGTTTGCCAGTCGCTTTATTTCAGTTTGCTCTCACCCCACTTAATGTTTACATCTCATTATATTTTAATTAACATAAGTTCTCAAAGTAGCATCTGCATATATTTTTTTCTGTGTGCTTATTACAAATGGGTGTCTCTAGCCCAGGTATCTTGCAATGGAGGAAGGATTCACAGCATTGGGCACATTACAGTCTATAATAAAATAGTACCTGTACTTGATCCCAACTAAGATATAATTACCCTTTGTAAATTAAAAATTCAGTGTCATTCAAGCGCATTCGAGTGTACACTTGGGTGTTGGCTTTAGTGACAGTGAAAGTGTTTGTACCCTGGGGCACTAAGGAACTGGGAGGTTTGGGGATAATTCCCTGCAAATCTGTATGGAAATGTTACCATTAGGGGAGAAGCACTAAAGGTTACCTTTAGTGCTTCTTCACCTGGCTGGGTTCACTCACAGACTCCTGGAGAAAGATCACATGTTGGACATCTGCCAACTGACTGTATTGGTAAATTACCAGAATTGCAAACAAACTTCTTTTGATCATAACAAGTAGCACATGAAGCACGACCAAAACAGCTTCTCGATCACAAATAACACTCAGGTGTGACCTTACACTTGGGAAATATTCCCCAGAGGTAACACCTTTTGTTGTAGTGATTCTATCCCAGCATACACTCATGGAAGAGTCTTGATCCCTGGCACACTTCCTGCCCCTGAGCTCACCATCTCTTGCCCCTACACTAGCTGCCTGATCACTGTGGGGTCTTAACCCCTCTAACTTCCTCAGTGGAGCAATGAGCTGCTCAGATAACTTTTCCCTGAGCCTAGCCTTACTCCTAGAGGGAACTATTTTGCAGATAGTAGCCAGCACGACTCCTTGAATCTGTTTTAGAATACTGTAGTGCAGGTTCTCCAATGGCTACTTCCCACCGGTATATCCAACCAAGAACAGTCTGGAACAGCACCACTTGTATTCTTATTTAAATTGCCTTTATTGCACGCTTCACAGGGCATTACAGCAACATTTCAGGCCATGCGTTTTATCAAGCTGCTAGAGGGCACTATCACATGAACTTACTAAACACTGACTAGGCCTGCTGCCTGCCAGGCCACATTCTGTAACAACCTTCCCACCAGGTGGGATCCAGGAAAAAGCCCACATTTTTAATTTAGGAATAGCTTATAATAAGTTAGAATAGAAAATGTTTACGTTTTATAACTCTTCCTCTCTGTGTCTCAGGTTAACCTCACTGTCCTCACTGTGAGGAACCCCCTACCCAACATCCCCCGGCAGGGCATTCCCCAACCTCATTGCCCTCACCATGAGGAACCCCCTACCCAACATCCCCCGGCAGGGCATTCCCCAACCTCACTGCCCTCACCGTGAGGAACCCCCTACCCAACATTCCCCGGCAGGGCATTCCCCAACCTCACTGCCCTCACCATGAGGAACCCCCTACCCAACATCCCCAGGCAGGGCATTCCCCAACCTCACTGTCCTTACTGTGATAAACCCCCTCCAAACATCCCCCGGCAGGGCATTCCCCAACCTCACTGCCCTCACCGTGATAAACCCCCTCCCAACAACCCCCAGCAGGGCATTCCCCAACCTCCCTGCCCTCACCGTGATAAACCCCCTCCCAACATCCCCCGGCAGGGCATTCTCCAACCTCCTCACTTCCCTCACCGTGAGGAACCTCCTACGGTACTTTAACTGATAGTTCTGTTCCTCTAATATAAAGGGGTACCATTTTTACTGGAAAAAAAGATTCCCCCATCTGTCTATAAACAGATAGGTAGGATATTTCTTAATTATGACAAAAGACAAAAAGTATTTTCAGAACTAGCCATATTCATTTGGGTTAAGTTCACAGGTTAACAGATTTTTGTCTGTGTTATGGAAATGCTACCACTGTAATTTTCTGTTGACTGATGATCTCAAATGTAAGCAAAATGTCATCTTTAAACAATAGGTATTTAATTTGCAGTCAATAACTCAAGTCTCCAAAAGAAGACAGTCCCCCCACATGGCAAAATCTGTAAGACTAACTAACTAACTAACTAACTAACTAACCTCCCTTTATGGCTGAATAAAAGTGTTAGTGTCAGGGTTGGTAAGAAAAAAATGTGCATTTAAAGCATTCAAGTTAGCTGGGGCAGCAGAAACTTTCATCAGGTACAAGAAAGCAAATAAAGCAGTAAAAAAGCATCAGACAGCAAGAGGGTTAAACGAATCCAAAATTATTTTTTAATATGTAAATAGTAAAAAAATGAAGCAAGAAGGGGTGGGGCACTTATTATCACAGGGGGGTAAGTTGGCTGATGAAAACTTATGAACTCTTATTTTTCATCTGTCAGTTTAAATACAACTGAGGAGCCAGCTAATAAAGGCTTCCCTTCTGATAGACTCAATTCTCGTATTATAACTACTGACGCATGGGTCACTCGGGAGGAAATTCAAAAGAGACTTGAACATGTAAAGGTAAACAAAGGTCCAGGACCGGATGGGATTCATCCCAGGGTATTAAATAAGCTGAGCGCTGTGATTGCCAAAGCTTTTTACAGGATTCGTTGAGGTTTGGCATGGTGCCGAGAGACTGGCGGATTGCTAATGTGGTGCCGTTATTTAAAAAGGGATCTCGTTCTCAGCCTGAAAACTATAGGCCTGTTAGTCTGAAATCAGTGGTAGGAAAGCTTTTGGAAGGGGTAATAAGGGATAGGGTAGTGGATTACATTGCTAATCGCAAAACTATAAGTTTGTGCCAGCATGGTTTTATTCGTAACAGATCTGAGGAGGTGAGAAGGAACCTTGATGCTGTAATGGTAGTGAATATTATCTACTTAGACTTTGCTAAAGCATTTTATGCAGTACCTCACAGAAAGTTAAAAAAATTGAGATAGGATAGATTACACAGAGTGGGGGTAAATGGAGCATTTTCTAATTGGGCCAGTGTGGTTAGTGGGTACCGCAGGGGTCAGTCCTTGGGCCTTTGCTTTTTAACTTGTTTATTAATGACCTGGAGGTGGGCATAGACAGTACTGTTTGTGCCGATGACACTAAATTGTGCAAAACTATAAGTTCCATGCAGGATGTGCCGCTTTGCAGAGAGATTTGACAAAATTGGAAAACTGGGCAGCAAACTGGAAAATGAGGTTCAATGTTGACAAGAGTAAAGTTATGCACTTTATTAGAAATATAAGAAAGGCAAGTTATACGCTAAGTTATACACATGGTAGTGTGTTAAGGGTATCCTTAATTGAGAAGGATATGGAGATTTTTGTAGATAACAAGTTGTCTGTTATAAAAAAAGGGCATTGACTTGAGGCATGAAAACATAATTTTGCCTCTGGTCTCTGGTAAGGCCTTACCTTGAGTATGGGGGCCAGGTTTGGACTCCAATCCTTAAGAAGGATATTAATGAGCTGGAGAGAGTGCAGAGACTGCAACTAAACTGAAGGTCATGGAAGATTTACTATGAGGTTAGACTGATTGTCTCATGGGGTTGTTTTCTCTGGAAAAAGGCACCTGTGATGTACTTTTTTTTCATAAAAATAATCAGCACCAGAGGCCACCCCTTTAGAGGATCAAAACATTCATTTGAAATAGTGTAGGGGGTTCCTCTCTGTGAGGAGGTTGGGGGTCTGTATCAGTTTATGTATGTCAGTGCATAGATAGGTCAGTATGGATTTATGTATGTGAGTGGATAGATAGGTCAGTGTGGGTCTGTATGTGAGTGGATAGATAGGTCAGTATGGGTCTGTATGTGAGTGGATAGGTCAGTGTGGGTCTGTATGTGAGTGGATAGGTCAGTATGGGTCTGTATGTGAGTGGATAGATAGGTCAGTATGGGTCTGTATGTGAGTGGATAGATAGGCCAGTGTGGGTCTGTATGTGAGTGGATAGGTCAGTGTGGGTCTGTATGTGAGTGGATAGGTCAGTGTGGGTCTGTATGTGAGTGGATAGATAGGTCAGTATGGGTTTATGTATGTGAGTGGATAGATAGGTCAGTATGGGTCTGTATGTGAGTGGATAGGTCAGTATGGGTCTGTATGTGAGTGGATAGGTCAGTATGGGTCTGTATGTGAGTGTATAGATAGGTCAGTGTGGGTCTGTATGTGAGTGTATAGATAGGTCAGTGTGGGTCTGTATGTGAGTGTATAGATAGGTCAGTATGGGTCTGTATGTGAGTGGATAGGTCAGTATGGGTCTGTATGTGAGTGGATAGGTCAGTATGGGTCTGTATGTGAGTGGATAGGTCAGTATGGGTCTGTATGTGAGTGGATAGATAGGTCAGTGTGGGTCTGTATGTGAGTTGATAGATAGGTCAGTGTGGGTCTGTATGTGAGTGGATAGATAGGTCAGTGTGGGTCTGTATGTGAGTGGATAGGTCAGTGTGGGTCTGTATGTGAGTGGATAGATAGGTCAGTGTGGGTCTGTATGTGAGTGGATAGATAGGTCAGTGTGGGTCTGTATGTGAGTGGATAGATAGGTCAGTATGGGTCTGTATGTGAGTGGATAGGTCAGTGTGGGTCTGTATGTGAGTGGATAGGTCAGTGTGGGTCTGTATGTGAGTGTATAGGTCAGTGTGGGTCTGTATGTGAGTGTATAGATAGGTCAGTGTGGGTCTGTATGTGAGTGTATAGATAGGTCAGTGTGGGTCTGTATGTGAGGGGATAGATAGGTCAGTATGGGTCTGTATGTGAGTGGATAGGTCAGTGTGGGTCTGTATGTGAGTGGATAGATAGGTCAGTGTGGGTCTGTATGTGAGTGGATAGATAGGTCAGTATGGGTCTGTATGTGAGTGGATAGATAGGTCAGTATGGGTCTGTATGTGAGTGGATAGGTCAGTGTGGGTCTGTATGTGAGTGGATAGGTCAGTATGGGTCTGTATGTGAGGGGATAGATAGGTCAGTATGGGTTAATGTGTGCTAGGTTTACTTGGAAGAGTTGAACTTGATGAACTCCGGTCAACCTTATGTAACTATGTAACGTGCTGTCCCTAAAACAATTACGTGAAATAACACAAAATATTTATTTGAATTTGTGCCACATGCCTCCCTAAAATAATTATTATCGTGTTTGTTTGAGTGTGCATGATTCATAGTAAAAATCTTTGGGCAACTAATGACCTTTTCGCTAAGTACACATACCAAGAATATATATAATGGTGATGTCTCACCATGTCTCTTGTAATCATTGTGGTAAAATACCTAAAATGAAGCACAAAATTCTTTGTATTTATTTCCTTCTGCTGGTCTTAGGCTTAGTCCAGGCCAAAGGTAAGGAGATGCCTATGAATTTTACATTTTATATTTATATCATGTTGAGCTTTTACTTCTTTATATTTTCAAGGAAATAGATATATAGATAGATAGATAGATAGATAGATATATAGATAGATAGATAGACACAAATATATAATGGTAATGACTGTAGGCAAATTGTAAATATAATTGCTTGGTGTGTAATAATAATAATAATCAGCAAGTTTGTTGTAAACTTCTCTGCAGATGTTAAATATATATATTTATATATATATAGTTTTCACATGGGAATTCCATAAGGTACATATTTTCCAGGGGGATCTAAGAAATCAACATTAGTTTGGCCTTTCCTGACTTTTTTTTTTAAAATTGTTCCATATTATCTGTTATTTCAAAGAATAAATAAATTATAGTATGAAATCTATTAAACTGATAAATAAGGTCAAGTCTAAAACATTCCCTACAGGGATGTGCCATTTTGCACTTATGAAACTTCACCTAAAAGAACGCTACATTATAAAAACATGCACCTAAGATCTAAGGGAAAAAAGTTTATCATTCTTTCTACACATTGTTAATAGTTTAATAATTGATGATGGGCGTGCTTTAAATATCACTCATGGAGATGGGAAATGATATAGACACAAGTAAATAAGATTTTAAAAAATATGCAAGGAGCTTCTTGTGGATTATTATATTTTATTCAGCAATGACTTGTGCAGACATTATAGGGTAGTGATAGCCTTACTAGACAGCACTAAGGATACTATGGCAGTAATTCCTTTTTGAATATATATATATAATATGCCTCTAAGCACTTATGTAATACAGGTATGGGTTCTGTTATCTGGAAACCTGTTATCCAGAAAGCTCCAAATTACGGAAAGCCTGTCTCCCACTGACTTCATTTTAATCAAATAATTTAGATTTTTAAAAATTATTTCCTTTTTCTCTGTAATAATAAAACAGTACCTGTACTTGATCCCAACTAACATATAATTACCCCTTATTGGGGGCAGAACAGCCCTATTGGGTTTATTTAATGGTTAAATGATTCCCTTTTCTCTGTAATAATAAAACAGTACCTGTACTTGATCCCAACTAAGATATAATTACCCCTTATTGGGGCAGAACAGCCCAATTGGGTTTATTTAATGGTTAAATGATTCCCTTTTCTCTGTAATAATAAAACAGTACCTGTACTTGATCCCAACTAAGATATAATTACCCCTTATTGGGGCAGAACAGCCCTATTGGGTTTATTTAATGGTTAAATGATTCCCTTTTCTCTGTAATAATAAAACAGTACCTGTACTTGATCCCAACTAAGATATAATTACCCCTTATTGGGGCAGAACAGCCCAATTGGGTTTATTTAATGGTTAAATGATTCCCTTTTCTCTGTAATAATAAAACAGTACCTGTACTTGATCCCAACTAAGATATAATTACCCCTTATTGGGGGCAGAACAGCCCTATTGGGTTTATTTAATGGTTAAATGATTCCCTTTTCTCTGTAATAATAAAACAGTACCTGTACTTGATCCCAACTAAGATATAATTACCCCTTATTGGGGGCAGAACAGTCGTATTGGGTTTATTTAATGGTTAAATGATTCCCTTTTCTCTGTAATAATAAAACAGTACCTGTACTTGATCCCAACTAAGATATAATTACCCCTTATTGGGGGCAGAACAGCCCTATTGGGTTTATTTAATGGTTAAATGATTCCCTTTTCTCTGTAATAATAAAACAGTACCTGTACTTGATCCCAACTAAGATATAATTACCCCTTATTGGGGGCAGAACAGCCCTATTGGGTTTATTTAATGGTTAAATGATTCCCTTTTCTCTGTAATAATAAAACAGTACCTGTACTTGATCCAAACTAAGATATAATGAATCCTTATTGGATGCAAAACAATCCTATTGGGTTTATTTCATGGTTAAATGATTCTCTTTTCTCTGTAATAATAAAACAGTACCTGTACTTGATCCCAACTAAGATATAATTACCCCTTGTTGGGGGCAGAACAGCCCTTTTGGGTTTATTTAATGGTTAAATGATTCCCTTTTCTCTGTAATAATAAAACAGTACCTGTACTTGATCCCAACTAAGATATAATTACCCCTTATTGTTGCAGAACAGCCCAATTGGGTTTATTTAATGGTTAAATGATTCCCTTTTCTCTGTAATAATAAAACAGTACCTGTACTTGATCCCAACTAAGATATAATTACCCCTTATTGTTGCAGAACAGCCCAATTGGGTTTATTTAATGGTTAAATGATTCCCTGTTTCTCTGTAATAATAAAACAGTACCTGTACTTGATCCCAACTAAGATATAATTACCCCTTATTGGGGGCAGAACAGCCCTTTTGGGTTTATTTAATGGTTAAATGATTCCCTTTTCTCTGTAATAATAAAACAGTACCTGTACTTGATCCCAACTAAGATATAATTACCCCTTATTGGGGCAGAACAGCCCAATTGGGTTTATTTAATGGTTAAATGATTCCCTTTTCTCTGTAATAATAAAACAGTACCTGTACTTGATCCCAACTAAGATATAATTACCCCTTATTGGGGCAGAACAGTCCTATTGGATTTATTTAATGGTTAAATGATTCCCTTTTCTCTGTAATAATAAAACAGTACCTGTACTTGATCCCAACTAAGATATAATTACCCCTTATTGGGGCAGAACAGTCCTATTGGATTTATTTCATGGTTAAATGATTCCCTTTTCTCTGTAATAATAAAACAGTACCTGTACTTGATCCCAACTAAGATATAATTAATCCTTACTGGATGCAAAACAATCCTATTGGTTTTAGTTAATGTTTTATTGATTTTTAGTAGACTTAAGGTATGAAGATCCAAATAATGAAAAGACCCCTTATCCGGAAAACCCGTGGTCCCCAGCATTCTGGATAATGGATCCTATACCTGTATACCAAAGTCCTCTACCTCATGTTATAAAACATGGGAGTACATATTAAAGAAGGGTCATCAGTATAACATGTTTTAGAGAGATGTATAAAGGGACACAAAACTCTGCTGCACTTCTCAACACTTCTCAGTTGTTGCTGGACAACAAAGGCCAGAAAACAATCCCAAGCAAAATTGCTTAATAAAAGTCGTTCCCAACTATCCACAGCTCTGGCTCCATGTTCTTTGTTCCTGCATAAAAGAGTTCTTTCTCTTCCTTGTTCAAATTAGTTAATACTGTACATGAAATCTGAGACTTATAGAATTATAGAATTATAGGGGATGCATAGGGGCACATTTACTAACCCACGAACGGGCCGAATGCGTCCGATTGCGTTTTTTTTTTAATGATCGGTAATTTTGCTATTTTTTCGTATTTTTTTCGATTTTTTCGGCATCTTTACGATTTTTGCGTAAAAACGCGTGTTTTTCGGCATCTATACGATTTTTGCGTAAAAACGCGAGTTTTTCGTAGCCATTACGAAAGTTGTGCAAAGTCGCGATTTTTTCGTAGCGTTAAAACTTGTGCGAAACGTCGCGCCTTTTAAGTGTTAACGCTACGAAAAAATCGCGACTTTGCGCAACTTTCGTAATGGCTACGAAAAACTCGCGTTTTTACGCAAAAATCGTAAAGACGCCGAAAAACTCGCGTTTTTACGCAAAAATCGTAAAGACGCCGAAAAAAATCGCAAAAAATACGAAAAAGTCGCAAAATGTTCGTTTCCAATCGGAATTTTTCCAATTCGGATTCGAAATCGTGTCTTAGTAAATCAGCCTCATAGTATGGTAAATGGAAATGTGATATAAAAGTGACAGTATTCCAGTAGGTTTTCTAAAACTCTTTTTTTCTTCTGATGGAATGAAGACTGTGCAGTGGCTCCAGCTGACAGAGTAGACTGTGGGTATCCAGGCGTTACCACGGCTGACTGTACAGCACAGGGTTGCTGCTTTGATTCCAGTATCAGAAATTCCTTATGGTGCTTTTATTCAGCTGAAGATGGTATGTAGCTTTATTTAATCTTGTTATTTTAATACCAAGATTGTGTTAAACTAATCATGTCAAAAAATGTCAGAAGTATGTTTTACCCACTAAACACAATAAAAACGTTGAGGAAAAAGAAAAAAGACACCTGTGTAGATACAAAGAAAACTTCAATAATAGAGAATTTTTCATTTAAAAGAAACATTTTGGAAATAAGTGAAACGTTTTATCAAAATTGATCTACTATTGTGAGTGACAAGTCTATTATATCACAATAGCTGATGGAATGTGTGGCAGGAACATTACGCCAGAAAGTCTCCCTCTATCATTGAGATTGCAGATTGGGGTACAATGTTATGTGGAATGAACATGTGTTGGATACTAAAGAGATGAAATGTTTTTTTAAGTTTTAACATGAACTTTCAGAACTTACTAGGTATTTAACTCTGTATATCCTTTTGTGCACTTCTGTTACAGGTCCAATCAGGAAACTTGAATGCAGTGGGGATCCTAAAAAGAGAATAGACTGTGGATACCCAGGAGTAACGGAGAAACAATGCAAGCAAAATGGTTGTTGCTTTGATAACAAAATTTGGGGTGTTAAATGGTGTTTCAAGAAGCAAATAGGTAAGGCACATTGTAGAAACACAAGAGAAGTTGCTGGGCCACAAATTTCTTCTCAGTCAATTGAGCAAAAAGCATTGTGTTTGATGCCACTCGCCCCTTTCCGCCTCCTGTGTTGAATAGAGTGCACATGCTCCTATTTAAGCAATGGAACAAGAGCTACAGCCAACTCCATACCAGTCAGTAACTGGCAAGTTGAAAATGTCACCACGTGTCCAGTTTTGCCCATTTTCTGCAGAAAGAAATGCACTAGCCTTAATCTCTTTCTTTCCAAGCATCGTGCCACCATCTCACCCTCTCTTACCAAGGATCCCTTGCTTTTCAAGTTCAAATTTATTTGTCACATACACAGTCATACACATTATGATATTCAGTGAAATGCTTAGACGACTACTATTGACCTCAAATTACAAAAAAAAAAAAATAGAATAATATAGAATATAAAGAAGTTAAGAATAAAATGAAATACAATAATATAATAATTGAAATGTATGTAGTGCAATGTAGAACCATGGCCAAATTGTTGGCATGATAACGTGCAAGAATTGCAGTTCAACTTCACAGTGTGCGAAAAGTGCAAATGGGCCATTATCCCACATGTGCAAAATAAAAAGACTTAATCCCTAATAAGGCTCCTAAAGGTTCCTAGATTCATGTGATGTTATTATGATTGAGAGCTCGTATGGCCTGCGGGAAGAAGCTCCTTCTCAATCTTTCTGTGTTGGCCTTCAGGGAGCGGAAGCGCCTTCCTGACCGCAACAGAGAGAACAGTCCATTGTCGGGATGGTTAGACTTCTAGACTTGTCAGTGTCGTACAGTAAATTTTCTGACTTTACTATACTGTGCATGCAGTGTCAGATTGGGGCACCAAGGAACAACCAGACAATCAGATAGCAAAGTCCCAACTGCTAGAACCTTAATGTTATTTTTTTCTTGCTGAGAAAAACCCTGATATCCCCACGTTTGAGAGATTTATTGTTCAAATATAACTGATTAATATAGCCAAGTACAAAATAATTTACAAAATAATTGTCTAAAGGGTGGTGTAGTGGCCTTGAGGGACATGCCTAGCTATAGCAAAGATAGTGCAGTGGGTTCAATTTTTCCTTCTTCTTTGCACAGTTATGATACATTTGCTACTGAGCAGATGTGCTGTAGTGCCCTCACTGTGAAAAAACACCTACACTGCTTCAAATGGAAGCTCCGCCAATATGCCTCAGTTTGATCATTAATCTTCTGTGAGGCACTGTATCAAACACTTTAGCAAAGTTCAAGTAGATGACATCAACTGCCATTCCAGCATCGAGGTTCCTGCTCACCACCTCCTGCTTGTTTGCCACAATCCCCTCTGATTCACATCATGTGTCCTCTATTATAAAATATAAGAATAGTAGTAATCACCAAGGAGTTCTGTGATCATATAAACCCATAATGATGCAAGCCAGGTACATTTATACAAGTGTTAGGACTCTGAAGTGACTACTAATATCCTCATAACGTATTACTATTTAGTTTTTAAATTTTCATAAGATCTGTTCATTTAAACAACATTGTTTGTATCAATTGATTTTAGTTACAACAACACCACCACCAACAACAACAACAACAACAACAACAACAACACCAACACCAACTCAAAGTAAGTATATACCTTATTAGTTTCTAAATTTCTTAATATTGTCTTTCTTTCACTCTTGATTTTAATCAGATGGAATGAGACTTGAGGGTGGCAATATAATTTATTCATGAAAATGATTTAGTTGTAAATCTCTGAACCGTTACTCTTTACTTATATTAAAAAAATTACTTTTTACTTTGAAAAAACGGCATGTTCCTCTGCTTAATAAAGAGAAAGAATTACACTTTTTTATGCAAGCCAGGTACATTTATACAAGTGTTAGATTACTAATATCCTCATCATGTATTAATATCTAGTGTTTAACTTTTTCACGATATCTGGTCATTTAACCTTTTAAACGCCAACTACGTAAGGCGTACGTGATGGCAGAAAAACGGTTTAAGTGCCAACCATGTGCACCTGTACATGGTTTGCATTCAAAGGGTTCTCTCTGCAGAAGCGCCACATAGCTTTTAGCGATGACAGCCCCCTGGGCAATAGGCCAGGGGGACTGTCATGTTGGTCCTGCAACACGATCGTCACAGGACCGACCTCCAAGCAACAGACGCAAGCTTCAAAACTGGTAAGGGTGATTTTTTTTTATTTAAACACACTTACATACATTTACACCCATTTACACACACATACAGCACACAATTTAGCTGTTTTTTTTTTTCATTTTGCACACTTATATACACTAATATACACACTTACACACTGTCACACAACTTTTACATGTGTACACACATGTATACACAAACACTCACAAACTTTTTTTTAAAAACGTATTCCTCTGGCATTCATATTTAGAGTGATGTGTCATTATATGTAAGAAATGTTGTAAGATAAATGTGGCAAATTTCAACAATTTTAGGCCTTTTTCAGAAAAGTCATAAAAACCATTAACTTTAGGAAAGCTTTCTAGATAGGTACTTTGGTGTAGTAAGTCTTCTTTACCCATGTTGGATTTATCTGAATATGTACTTTCCAAAAATATATGGCTTTCTGGGGTGAGCGTGCTTTTTTTGTAGCATTATCCCACATAAAATGATGTAAATGTGTTGATTTTGCAGGAGTTGAAATGACAGAAATGATAGATTGCATGGAGTATATTCACATAAGGGCCCCTACATGCCACATACTTAAGTAAACCTATACATATTGTGTATCAAACTGTTCAGTGGACTCCTGGTGTTTAAATTTAGGTTGTTTTATCTTTGTGTCTAATGCTATGTGGGAAATAAGATGCTGCAAGGTGGAAGCTTTGAGGGGATTTTTGGAAATGTCATAAAATTTGCCAAATTTAGGAAAGCTTTACCCCTTGGTACTCTGGAGTAGAAAGACACAGGTACCCATTTTAGATTCGGGGGAATGTGTATTTTCCACAAATATATGGCTTTCTAGGGTGACCATACTGTTTTGTAGCGTTATCCCACATGAAATGATGTAAATGTGTTGAATTTGCAGGAGCAGAAATGACAGATCATATGGGGGTATATTGACATTGACATACAACATACTTAAGTAAACCTATACATATTGGGCCTCAAACTGTTCACTGGACCCCTGGCGTTCATATTTAGGGTTTTTTGTTTGGTTACTTTATGACCTGTAGGAGATAAGATACTATAGATTGGAAGCTTAGAAGCGATTTTTTAAAAAATGTCACAAATTTTGATAAAAACCCATAACTTTAGGAAAGCATTGCAACTTGGATTTCTCAGAATCTGTTCTTTCCAAAAATGTATAATTTTCTGGGATAACCCTTCTGTTAGTGGAATTTTTGGCCTTGAAGTTTAAAGTATGCAGCTTTCTGGAGCAGTGCTTTGGAAATTTGGTAGGGTACTGCTGGGAGTTTTTTACCTATACAAGTGAGAAATCTCCATAAAACTATATATATTTGGTATTGGCACGTTCAGAAGACATGGGACTTTCCAAATCAGTTTGTTGCGTAAATCAGTTTCGTGCATAAAATAATTTTTGTTTCTGGTATATGTGTTTATATTATGGAAAATATGACTTTTTTTTAATTTTTGAGACTTTTTTTAGAAGTCTATATCTTGTTACAGAATTGGAATTATACAAAAATTCTACTATACTTGAAAGCTTAGGTTGTCCTGAAAAAAACGATATATTGTTTTCCTGGGTAAACTATAAGTCTCCATGAGGAAAGGCCCCTAAAATGAAACAGTGCAAAATGTTCAAAAATTGTCTGGCAATACAAGTTCTGCTTTGACCAAAATGGCTGGCACTGAAAGGGTTAAACCACATTGTTTGTATCGATTGATTTTAGTAAAAACTAACACAACCACCATGAACAACTCAAAGAAAGTATATACCGTATTCCTTTCTAAGTTTCTTGTTGTTTTTCTTTCACTGTTGATCAGATGAAATGAGACTTGAGGGTGGCAATATACACATTGGTTTTAATTATAAGGGGGAATAGGGGAATCTGTCACAATATCTTCTAAAGCAGTAGTCTCCAACCTTTTTTGCACCACGGACGGGTTCAAGTAAGACAACTTTTCTGAGGACTAGTGGTGGTGGGTATAATACAGCTCATCATAATACAAATTCAGTGGGAGACCTGAGCTTGTTTCCCTGCAACTAGATGTGCCCAGCCCCCCTTGCTCTTCTTACTCCCACCTAAGTGGTGACATCCCCTGATGCTTAGCATGGAGCTTTAGTACTTTGGTCCTTTTCACGATCAGTAGAAAGCTCCCTGGACTTTGCATAGTTGTTGTCATGGAGTTGGAATCACAGGTAATTGGGACCAGAGGTGGCCTAGTTCAGCACAGCCCACTGCCCGGTGGTTGGGGACCCCTGTTCTAAAGAGTTTGTGATTGATTCTTTGTTTAGGCTGTACACAAACTGCTCTTCAATCAATCTCCACAGGATTACGTAGGATTAATAGACCATTGGCAACACATAAAGATTATTTAATGAGTAAACACTAGGATAAGGGGAAGAAGCACTCCAGTGTGTTGGCAATGCCTTTAAATCATTTATTTGCAGAAATGTACAAACAGCACAAGCTTTCGGGGGTGACCCCTTCTTCAGGTGTATTCATTGCAGGCTGTGGAAGTTAAGCACCCTTTGAGAACATGTATGTAAGTGGTGTGCTGAAGGTTTTTGTTTATGTTGATTAAACACTAGGTTAACACATTTGTAAGTTTTGTGTGTTAGGCTTAACTACCAACTGGCAAGACTTTATTCATAAAAATGATTTAGCTGTAGGTGGTCTCATGGAGGGGTCTTGGTTCCTGGCACACTTTCTGCCCCTCAGCTCACCAACTCTCGGCTCTACACTAGCTGCCTGATCACTGCAGGGTCCTAACCCCTCTAACTTCCTCAGTTGAGCAATGAGCTGTTCAGAACTATCACATGAACACTAACATTTCCTAACTAGGCATGCTGCCTGCCAGGCCAGATCCTGTAACAACCTTCCTGCCAGGTGGGATCCAGGAAAAAGCCTACATTTTTTAAATAGAAATAGAATATTATTTTTATTTTTATTTTTTTTATAACTCTTCTTCTCTGTGTCTTTTTTAAGTGAGCAGATAATTTGATAAAGTACCTTTTTATCTTTCACTCACCTGAGAACACAGTTGGCAAATAAAAGTATTTTCAATTTCAGTGTGTCATATTCATTGGGAGAAATAATTAAAGCCATAGCTATAGTTACATAATTACATTTTATTGCATAGTTACCGTATATACTCGAATATAAGCCGAGTTTTTCAGCACTAAATATGTGCTTAAAAAGTAAGCTTCGGCTTATACTCGGATATACACGGTAGTTGCACTCAAAGTAGACACAACACGGTTACGCGCGCACCACCCCTGGGCGACCGTAACCTGCATATTGACGCAGCGTGCGCACGGCATTATGCACAGCGCAACGCTACTCCGTCAACGATGGCCCCGACCTGTGCGGCGCGCCGGTAGACTGAGCGACACCCCCGAGATTGCAGTGCACAGGACATCGCGCGGCTCGCCTATGCACCTGTGCGGGGGACATCCCGCCCGGATTACCTTGCATTGCATGAATGGCGAAGTGGGTGGTAAGAAACAAGGGAACGTTTGTGGGAGGGAGGATAATGCAGACTTGTGTGACAGGGCGTTGCAAGAAAGGAATAGTCACAGAAGGTTGCAGGAATAATGGGGGCAGTAACTTAGTAGTTGAATCCTTACTAACCACATGTATTCATGGGAATCCATGCAATTACAGTTAATTATTTTGATATTCTTCATATACCTACAGTACATATCAGCCAGTAACACTTGCTGTAAACATATTTCACTATACATAATAATATGCACATATAAAGGATTCAGTCTTCAGAAATGTCAGCAATTTACTGTACTGTACAGAAATGCCATATTTAGTTATGGGATTAAAGATTTTGTATATATGCTTTTCATGCTGCACCATTGAGGGGCTTATACTCGAGTCAATAAGTTTTTCCAGTTTTCTTAGGTAAAATTAGGTACCTCAGCTTATATTCGGATCGGCTTATACTCGAGTATATACGGTAAATTGAGTTAAAAAAAAGACTAAAGTCCATCAAATTTGAACCCCTCGAAACAAGCCCCAGTGCACACATATATATACACACACTCTTACAGAACTATATATATATATGTGCAGTTGAAAGCACTCACAGCTCAAAACAGTTCAAAAGAATCTAAAAAAATTTATTGTTCCACGCATCAATGCATTTTGATCCACCAGAGATCATCATCAGGATCTCTGGTGGATCAGAGGCATTCCCCAACCTCACTGCCCTCACCGTGAGGAACCCCCTATCCAACATCCCCCGGCAGGGCATTCCCTAACCTCCTCACTTCCCTCACCGTGAGGAACCCCCTACCCAACATCCCCTGGCAGGGCATTCCCCAACCTCACTGCCCTCACCGTGAGGAACCCCCTACCCAACATCCCCTGGCAGGGCATTCCCTAACCTCCTCACTGCCCTCACCGTGAGGAACCCCCTACCCAACATCCCCTGGCAGGGCATTCCCCAACCTCACTGCCCTCACTGTGAGGAACCCCCTACCCAACATCCCCCAGCAGGGCATTCCCCAACCTCACTGCCCTCACCGTGAGGAACCCCTATCCAACATCCCCGGCAGGGCATTCCCCAACCCCCTCACTGCTCTCACCATGAGGAACCCCTATCCAACATCCCCCGGCAGGGCATTCCCCAACCCCCTCACTTCCCTCACCGTGAGGAACCCCCTAACCAAAATCTCTGGCAGGGCATTCCCCAACCTCACTGCCCCCACCGTGAGGAACCCCTATCCAACATCCCCCGGCAGGGCATTCCCCAACCCCCTCAATGCCCTCACCGTGAGGAACCCCTATCCAACATCCCCTGGCAGGGCATTCCCTAACTTCATTGCCCTCACTACTAATCCCAGTCTTTCCCAAATCTCCACAGCTGGCTGCATTAAAATTCCAAAGTAATCTGGCAATGGGAATCCCAATTGATCTGTGTAAATCTGACTCCATGTTCTTTGTTGAAAAAAAGAGTTGGGGAAGAATGATAGGGGATAAGTAATATGGTAAATGGAAATGTGATATAAAAGTGACAGTATTCTAGCGGGTTATTTAAATTCTTTTTTTTCTCTTTTGATGGAATGAAGACTGTGCAGTGGCTCCAGCTGACAGAGTAGACTGTGGGTATCCAGGCGTTACCACGGCTGACTGTAGAGCACAGGGTTGCTGCTTTGATTCCAGTATCAGTAATTCCTTATGGTGCTTTTATTCAGCTGAAGATGGTATGTAACATTATTTAATCTTATTATTTAAATACCAAGATTGTGTTAAACTAATCATGTCAAAAAATGTCAGAAGTATGTTTTACCCACTAAACACAATAAAAACGTTGAGGAAACGTAGATACAAAGAAAACTTCAATAATAGAGAATTTTTCATTTAAAAGAAACATTTTGGAAATAAGTGAAACGTTTTATCAAAATTGATCTACTATTGTGAGTGACAAGTCTATTATATCACAATAGCTGATGGAATTTGTGGCAGGAACATTACGCCAGAAAGTCTCCCTCTATCATTGAGATTGCAGATTGGGGTACAATGCTATGTGGAATGAACATGTGTTGGATACTAAAGAGATGAAATGTTGTTTTAAGTTTTAACATGAACTTTCAGAACTTACCAGGTATTTAACTCTGTATATCCTTTTGTGCACTTCTGTTACAGGTCCAATCAGGAAACTTGAATGCAGTGGGGATCCTAAACAGAGAATAGACTGTGGATACCCAGGAGTAACAGAGAAACAATGCAAGCAAAATGGTTGTTGCTTTGATAACAAAATTTGGGGTGTTAAATGGTGTTTCAAGAAGCAAACAGGTAAGGCACATTGTAGAAACACAAGAGAAGTTGCTGGGCCACAAATTTCTTCTCAGTCAGTTGAGCAAAAGCATTGTGTTTAATGCCACTTGCCCCTTTCCGCCTCCTGTGTTGAATAGAGTGCACATGCTCCTATTTAAGCAATGGAACAAAAGCTACAGCCAACTCCATACCAGTCAGTAACTGGCAGGTTGAAAATGTCACCACGTGTCCAGTTTTGCCCATTTTCTGCAGAAAGAAATGCACTAGCCTTAAACTCTTTCTTTTCAAGCAAATAATTGTCTAAAGGGTGGTGTAGTGGCCTTGAGGGACATGCCTAGCTATAGCAAAGATAGTGCAGTGGGTTCAATTTTTCCTTCTTCTTTGCACAGTTATGATACATTTGCTTCTGTGCAGATGTGCTGTAGTGCATAAAAAAAACACCTGATAATATGTTTACAGGTATGTGTGTGTGTTTAGAGAAGACATGACAAGAGATCAGGGAAGAAAGAGCTTACTATTTATTGCTTTTATATTACTAGTAGTGAGATTTGCAGTGAAATGTTGTAAAACTTTTTGTAAAACTGTGATAAAAATATGCCACGAAAAAAAATTGTCAAGAAAAAACACCCATTGACATTAATATATTTGGAGTGAAAAAAAAATTGTGCAACTAAAAAAAAAAAATTTTTTTTTTCAGCAGTTTCGAAAACTGATTTACTCTTGGGATTTCCTGTGGGTGGTAAATCTCCTTCTGTGGCATTTTTTGTTATACATTTATACTGCAATGTGCTCTGAGGGTTACTCATGAATTGTCGTTGTATGCATACTGCCATGCATTCCGGGCCCATTATATATGTAATTGCTATTGAATTTATCTTACTACTGTATGTACAATGGGCATAGGATACATATAGTTAAATATATAGGGTTGAAAAAAGACCAGAGTCCATCAAGTTCAACCTTTCCAAGTAAACCCAGCACCCACAACTTATACTTACCCATCTATACACTCACATACATAAACTATAAATACAAACACTAATACTAACTGTAGATATTAGTATCACAATAGCCTTGGATATTCTGATTGATCAAGAACCCATCCAGGCCCCTCTTATAGGCATTAACAGAGTCTGCCATTACCCCATCACTAGGAAGGGCATTCCCCAACCCCCTCACTGCCCTCACCGTGAGAAACCACCTACGCTGCTTCAAATGGAAGCTCCGCCAATATTCCTCAGTTTGATCATTAACCTTCTGTGAGGTACTGTATCAAACGCTTTAGCAAAGTCCAAGTAGATGACATCAACTGCCATTCCAGCATCGAGGTTCCTGCTCACCACCTCCTGCTTGTTTGCCGCAATCCCCTCTGATTCACATCATGTGTCCTCTATTATAAAATATAAGAATAGTAGTAATCACCAAGGAGTTCTGTGATCATATAAACCCATAATGATGCAAGCCAGGTACATTTATACAAGTGTTAGGACTCTGAAGTGACTACTAATATCCTCATCATGTATTACTATTTAGTTTTTAACTTTTTCATAAGATCTGTTCATTTAAACAACATTGTTTGTATCAATTGATTTTAGTTCAACTAACAACAACAGCAACAACAACAACAACACCAACAACGACAACAACAACAGCACCACCAACAACAACGACAACAACAGCACCAACAACAACAACAACACCGACAACAACAACAACAACAGCACCACCACTGACAACAACAACAACGACAGCAACAACAACGACAACAACAACACCACCACCAACGACAACAACAACGACGACAACAACAACACCAACAACAACGACAACAACAGCACCAACAACAACAATGACAACAACAACAGCACCGCCACCACCAACAACACCGACAACAACAACGACAACAACAACAGCACCACCACCGACAACAACACCAACAACAACAACAACTCCAACAGCAACAACAACTCCAACAACAACAGCAACAACACCAACGACAACACCAACAACAACAGCAACAACAACTCCAACAACAACACCAACAACAACACCAACGACAACAAAAACACCACCACCAACAACACCAACGACAACAGCAACAACAACTCCAACAGCAACAACAACTCCAACAACAACACCAACAACAACAGCAACACCAACGACAACACCAACAACTCCAACAACAACACCAACAACAACAGCAACAACAACACCAACAACAACACCAACAACAACTCCAACAACAACAGCAACAACAACTCCAACAACAACACCAATGACAACACCCACAACAACTCCAACAACAACAGCAACAACAACGACAACAACAACAACACCACCACCAACACCAACAACAACAGCAACAATGACAACAACAACGAGAACACCAACAATAACAACACCAACATCTCAAAGTAAGTATATACCTTTTTACTTTCTAAATTTCTTAATGTTGTTTTTCTTTCACTCTTGATTTTAATCAGATGGAATGAGACTTGAGGGTGGCAATATCATTTATTCATGAAAACGATTTATTTGTAAATCTCTGAACCGTTACTCTTTACTTATATGAAAAACATTACTCTTTAATTATATGAAAAAACTGCATGTCTTTCCTCTGCTTAATAAAGTGAAATAATTTTTATGCCATTCCATTATGAAAGATAGAGAAATAAGACTAATGTGTTGCTGTTTCTTTTTCAAACACAGTGGTGACTTTACCATCAATACTATCCCATCAAAACATCCCTCTTGCTCAGGCCATAAATTCTCTGCACAAGTCAGTCTCTTGTTTAACATGGGCAAGGTGAAATCATTTCTACATGAGTGCTGTTACTGTTACTTATGACATTATGGCCTATAGGTAAAAAGTAAAAATGAACTTTATTATTTTACAAAAGAGATTTACAGAATTTCCAAATGATTTTTATACAGAAAGCTACTTATTTCAGAAAGATGAAGCTTATTTTAATTATCGTTTTTGCCACAGTTTCCCTTTAAACTGCTGAAAGATTTGAAATACTTTTTTATATTAAACATTCGGCTGCAGTTTATTTATTCTTACAGGTTTTCATGTATAATGAAAACATCTGGTAGTAATAGTAGCATAAAACAACTAAATATGATAATTTTGAAGGGAAATGAAACCCTTTTTACATAACCTTGTCTTTGCATGCTATTTATAATTTTTCCATAAACATATTTGCTCAATGCTTTTACATTACCAATCTGATCCCAAAAGGTCCTCTATGAGGGGGCGGCCATATTTGTGCAGCAGGAGGCCATTAGCATTAGAAGCTGTAACTGACAGGTACAGAAGGGACAGTCAGGTTGGTAATACAATCAGGTTTAGGAACTTCAATTAACAATTATGTACAAAAGCAGCCCTAGCAGTGAAAAATGATCAACATGACCTATAGGGAACTTTTAATGTACATTCATATTTTGAAGAGTAGTTGTTTAGTGTCAGTATCACTTTAAGAAATGTTTTCAGAATTAGAGCAAATTATAAACAAGCAATATATCTAATATTGTAACCTCTAACTAGCTTGCTGACATCACAGATAACATCACCTTGAACCATCTGAAATGCCAAGGAACACAGTCCCAGCTGGGTACTACTCTACTGATTTCTGGCAAAAATATATTTATTGTTATTATTTGTTTTTTTTGCCCAGGAAAAGTTTATTGAAGCTGTAAAAATCACTTGTACGTTTAAGGCATTTTACAAGGATGATAATTATAAACACTGGTTTTAACAGAGTTGGTACAGGTATGGGATCCCTTATCCAGACACCCATTATTCAGAAAGCTCCGAACTACGGAAAGCCTGTCTCCCATAGACTCCATTTTAATAAAATAATACAAAATTTTCAAACTGATTCCCTTCTTTTCTGTATTAATAAAACAGCAACTTGTAATTGATCCCAACTAAGATATAATTACCCCTTATTGGGGGCAGAACAGCCCTATTGGGTTTATTTAATGGTTAAATGATTCCCTTTTCTCTGTAATAATAAAACAGTACCTGTACTTGATCCCAACTAAGATATAATTACCCCTTATTGGGGGCAGAACAGCCCTATTGGGTTTATTTAATGGTTAAATGATTCCCTTTTCTCTGTAATAATAAAACAGTACCTGTACTTGATCCCAACTAAGATATAATTACCCCTTATTGGGGCAGAACAGTCCTATTGGGTTTATTTAATGGTTAAATGATTCCCTTTTCTCTGTAATAATAAAACAGTACCTGTACTTGATCCCAACTAAGATATAATTACCCCTTATTGGGGCAGAACAATCCTATTGGGTTTACTGTATTTAATGGTTAAATGATTCCTTTTTCTCTGTAATAATAAAACAGTACCTGTACTTGATCCCAACTAAAATATAATTACCCCTTATTGGGGGCAGAACAGCCCTATTGAGTTTAATTAATGGTTAAATGATTCCCTTTTCTCTGTAATAATAAAACAGTACCTGTACTTGATCCCAACTAAGATATAATTACCCCTTATTGGGGGCAGAACAGCCCTATTGAGTTTAATTAATGGTTAAATGATTCCCTTTTCTCTGTAATAATAAAACAGTACCTGTACTTGATCCCAACTAAGATATAATTACCCCTTATTGGGGCAGAACAGCCCTATTGGGTTTATTTAATGGTTAAATAATTCCTTTTCTCTGTAATAATAAAACAGTACCTGTACTTGATCTCATATGGCATACACAGGCAGGGTAGGGCAGGCAGAGAATGGCACACACAGGCAGGGTAGGGAAGGCAGAGTATGGCACACACAGGCAGGGTAGGGAAGGCAGAGTATGGCACACACAGGCAGGGTAGGGCAGGCAGAGTATGGCACACACAGGTAAGGTAGGGAAGGCATAGTATGGCATACACAGGCAGGGTAGGGCAGGCAGAGTATGGCACAAACAGGCAGGGTAGGGCAGGCAGAGTATGGCACACACAGGTAAGGTAGGGAAGGCATAGTATGGCACAAACAGGCAGGGTAGGGAAGGCAGAGTATGGCAGGTTTTTGCTATACTACAACCATTAATATGGGTATGGTCGTGTGGTTTCAAGTGGGTGCGGTTTCAAAAAGGAGAGTAGTCAAAACTGGCTTCCATTATCGGCCCTCCACCACATAGGTCGGAAAAATTCTGGCCCTCAGTACCACAGAACTTGGACAGCAGTGATATAGAGAATACATTTTTTAATCTTATTTCAATTTCTCATTTCTAATGTCTGCTTTGTTTTAACTGGAATACCTGCACCACCAGCCACATGTAAAGGACAATTTTTTTAAATCACCCACAAGCACTAACATTATGTTTAATTTAAAATTTAACAATTTACAAAAGCCTACTGAATGTAATCTGTACATTTTCTAAAGCAAGTTTTATCATCCAAGATTAAAATCAAATATTTCAACACACTTCATGCTACACTTAAGATTTATACAATGAAGTATCTTTTCAAAAATGTAGCATCTGTTACAGCAGTCTGTGTTATTAGTCCAAGTTTAATAACTTCTAATCTGTTCTTTGTTTTTGCCGATTCAGCAGCAGCACCAGCCGCAAGTAAGTGAAAATTGTATTCATATTTTTCTCAGCACAATCCATTTCAGATTTATACAGTGAAGTATTTTTTCAAAAATGTAGCATCCATTACGGCAGTCTGTGTTATTAGTCCAAGTGTAATAACTTTTAATCTGTTCTTTGTTTTAGCTGAAGCAGCAGCAGCACCAGCCGCAAGTAAGTGAAAATTCTATTCAAATTTTACTCAGCGCAGTCCATTTAAGATTTATACAGTGAAGTATTTTTTCAAAAATGTAGCATCCATTACGGCAGTCTGTGTTATTAGTCCAAGTGTAATAACTTCTAATCTGTTCTTTGTTTTAGCTGAAGCAGCAGCACCAGCCGCAAGTAAGTGAAAATTCTATTCGACTTTTGCTCAGCGCAATCCATTTCAGATTTATACAGTGAAGTATTTTTTCAAAAATGTAGCATCCGTTACGGCAGTCTGTGTTATTAGTCCACGTTTAATAATGTCTAATCTCTTCTTTGTTTTAGCTGAAGCAGCACCAGCAGCACCAGCCGCAAGTAAGTAAAAATTCTATTCGAATTTTGCTCAGCGCAGTCCATTTCAGATTTATACGGTGATGTATTTTTTCAAAAATGTAGCATCCATTACGGCAGTCTGTGTTATTAGTCCAAGTGTAATAACTTCTAATCTGTTCTTTGTTGTAGCTGAAGCAGCAGCACCAGCCGCAAGTAAGTAAAAATTCTATTCAAATTTTGCTCAGTGCAATCCATTTCAGATTTATACAGTGAATTGTCTTTTCAAAAATGTAGCATCCATTACGGCAGTCTGTGTTATTAGTCCAAGTGTAATAACTTCTAATCTCTTCTTTGTTGTAGCTGAAGCAGCAGCACCAGCCGCACCAGCCGCAAGTAAGTGAAAATTCTATTCGAATTTTCCTCAGCGCAGTCCATTTCAGATTTATACAGTAAAGTATTTTTTCAAAAATGTAGCATTACGGCAGTCTGTGTTATTAGTCCAATTGTAATAACTTCTAATCTCTTCTTTGTTTTAGCTGAAGCAGCAGCACCAGCCCCAAGTAAGTGAAAATTCTATTCGAATTTTCCTCAGCGCAGTCCATTTCAGATTTATACAGTAAAGTATTTTTTCAAAAATGTAGCATTACGGCAGTCTGTGTTATTAGTCCAATTGTAATAACTTCTAATCTCTTCTTTGTTTTAGCTGAAGCAGCAGCACCAGCCCCAAGTAAGTGAAAATTCTATTCATATTTTTCTCAGCCCAATCCATTTCAGATTTATACAGTGAAGTATTTTTTCAAAAATGTAGCATCCATTACGGTAGTCTGTGTTATTAGTCCAAGTGTAATAACTTCTAATCTGTTCTTTGTTTTAGCTGAAGCAGCAGCAGCACCAGCCGCAAGTAAGTGAAAATTCTATTCGAATTTTGCTCAGCGCAATCCATTTCAGATTTATACAGTGAAGTATTTTTTCAAAAATATAGCATCCATTACGGCAGTCTGTGTTATTAGTCCAAGTGTAATAACTTCTAATCTGTTCTTTGTTTTAGCTGAAGCAGCAGCAGCACCAGCCGCAAGTAAGTGAAAATTCTATTCATATTTTGCTCAGTGCAATTCATTTCAGATTTATACAGTGAAGTATTTTTAAAAAAATGTAGCATAGATTACGGCAGTCTGTGTTATTAGTCCAAGTGTAATAACTTCTAATCTGTTCTTTGTTTTAGCTGAAGCAGCAGCAGCACCAGCCCCAAGTAAGTAAAAATTCTATTCGAATTTTGCTCAGCGCAATCCATTTCAGATTTATACAGTGAAGTATTTTTTCAAAAATGTAGCATCTGTTACGGCAGTCTGTGTTATTAGTCCAAGTGTAATAACTTCTAATCTCTTCTTTGTTTTAGCTGAAGCAGCAGCAGCACCAGCCGCAAGTAAGTCAAAATTCTATTCGAATTTTGCTCAGCGCAGTCCATTTCAGATTTATACCGTGAATTGTCTTTTCAAAAATGTAGCATCCATTACGGCAGTCTGTGTTATTAGTCCAAGTGTAATAACTTCTAATCTGTTCTTTGTTTTAGCTGAAGCAGCAGCAGCACCAGCCCCAAGTAAGTAAAAATTCTATTCGAATTTTGCTCAGCGCAATCCATTTCAGATTTATACAGTGAAGTATTTTTTCAAAAATGTAGCATCTGTTACGGCAGTCTGTGTTATTAGTCCAAGTGTAATAACTTCTAATCTCTTCTTTGTTTTAGCTGAAGCAGCAGCAGCACCAGCCGCAAGTAAGTCAAAATTCTATTCGAATTTTGCTCAGCGCAGTCCATTTCAGATTTATACCGTGAATTGTCTTTTCAAAAATGTAGCATCCATTACGGCAGTCTGTGTTATTAGTCCAAGTGTAATAACTTCTAATCTGTTCTTTGTTTTAGCTGAAGCAGCAGCAGCACCAGCCCCAAGTAAGTAAAAATTCTATTCGAATTTTGCTCAGCGCAATCCATTTCAGATTTATACAGTGAAGTATTTTTTCAAAAATGTAGCATCTGTTACGGCAGTCTGTGTTATTAGTCCAAGTGTAATAACTTCTAATCTGTTCTTTGTTTTAGCTGAAGCAGCAGCAGCACCAGCCGCAAGTAAGTGAAAATTCTATTCGAATTTTGCTCAGCGCAATCCATTTCAGATTTATACAGTGAAGTATTTTTTAAAAAATGTAGCATCTGTTACGGCAGTCTGTGTTATTAGTCCAAGTGTAATAACTTCTAATCTCTTC
This sequence comes from Xenopus tropicalis, assembly GCF_000004195.4. Lineage (NCBI taxonomy): Eukaryota > Metazoa > Chordata > Amphibia > Anura > Pipidae > Xenopus > Xenopus tropicalis. Next base: position 8,983,037 of record NC_030678.2, read on the forward strand.
TTTGTTTTAGCTGAAGCAGCAGCAGCACCAGCCGCAAGTAAGTGAAAATTCTATTCGAATTTTGCTCAGTGCAATTCATTTCAGATTTATACAGTGAATTGTCTTTTCAAAAATGTAGCATCCATTACGGCAGTCTGTGTTATTAGTCCAAGTGTAATAACTTCTAATCTGTTCTTTGTTTTAGCTGAAGCAGCAGCACCAGCCGCAAGTAAGTGAAAATTGTATTAATATTTTTCTCAGCCCAATCCATTTCAGATTTATACAGTGACGTATTTTTTCAAAAATGTAGCATCCATTACGGCAGTCTGTGTTATTAGTCCAAGTGTAATAACTTCTAATCTGTTCTTTGTTTTAGCTGAAGCAGCAGCAGCAGCACCAGCCGCAAGTAAGTGAAAATTCTATTCGAATTTTGCTCAGCGCAGTCCATTTCAGATTTATACAGTGAAGTATTTTTTCAAAAATGTAGCATCTGTTACGGCAGTCTGTGTTATTAGTCCAAGTGTAATAACTTCTAATCTGTTCTTTGTTTTAGCTGAAGCAGCAGCAGCACCAGCCCCAAGTAAGTAAAAATTCTATTCGAATTTTGCTCAGCGCAATCCATTTCAGATTTATACAGTGAAGTATTTTTTCAAAAATGTAGCATCTGTTACGGCAGTCTGTGTTATTAGTCCAAGTGTAATAACTTCTAATCTGTTCTTTGTTTTAGCTGAAGCAGCAGCAGCACCAGCCGCAAGTAAGTGAAAATTCTATTCGAATTTTGCTCAGCGCAATCCATTTCAGATTTATACAGTGAATTGTCTTTTCAAAAATGTAGCATCCATTACGGCAGTCTGTGTTATTAGTCCAAGTGTAATAACTTCTAATCTGTTCTTTGTTTTAGCTGAAGCAGCAGCAGCACCAGCCGCAAGTAAGTAAAAATTCTATTCGAATTTTGCTCAGCGCAATCCATTTCAGATTTATACAGTGAAGTATTTTTAAAAAAATGTAGCATCTGTTACGGCAGTCTGTGTTATTAGTCCAAGTGTAATAACTTCTAATCTCTTCTTTGTTTTAGCTGAAGCAGCAGCAGCACCAGCCGCAAGTAAGTGAAAATTCTATTCGAATTTTGCTCAGTGCAATTCATTTCAGATTTATACAGTGAATTGTCTTTTCAAAAATGTAGCATCCATTACGGCAGTCTGTGTTATTAGTCCAAGTGTAATAACTTCTAATCTATTCTTTGTTTTAGCTGAAGCAGCAGCCGCACCAGCCGCAAGTAAGTGAAAATTCTATTCATATTTTGCTCAGTGCAATTCATTTCAGATTTATACAGTGAAGTATTTTTTCAAAAATGTAGCATCCATTACGGCAGTCTGTGTTATTAGTCCAATTGTAATAACTTCTAATCTCTTCTTTGTTTTAGCTGAAGCAGCAGCACCAGCCGCAAGTAAGTGAAAATTGTATTAATATTTTTCTCAGCCCAATCCATTTCAGATTTATACAGTGACGTATTTTTTCAAAAATGTAGCATCCATTACGGCAGTCTGTGTTATTAGTCCAAGTGTAATAACTTTTAATCTGTTCTTTGTTTTAGCTGAAGCAGCAGAAGCACCAGCCCCAAGTAAGTGAAAATTCTATTCGAATTTTGCTCAGCGCAATCCATTTCAGATTTATACAGTGAAGTATTTTTTCAAAAATGTAGCATCCGTTACGGCAGTCTGTGTTATTAGTCCACGTTTAATAATGTCTAATCTCTTCTTTGTTTTAGCTGAAGCAGCAGCAGCACCAGCCGCAAGTAAGTAAAAATTCTATTCGAATTTTGCTCAGCGCAGTCCATTTCAGATTTATACGGTGATGTATTTTTTCAAAAATGTAGCATCTGTTACGGCAGTCTGTGTTATTAGTCCAAGTGTAATAACTTCTAATCTGTTCTTTGTTGTAGCTGAAGCAGCAGCACCAGCCGCAAGTAAGTAAAAATTCTATTCAAATTTTGCTCAGTGCAATCCATTTCAGATTTATACAGTGAATTGTCTTTTCAAAAATGTAGCATCCATTACGGCAGTCTGTGTTATTAGTCCAAGTTTAATAACTTCTAATCTGTTCTTTGTTGTAGCTGAAGCAGCAGCACCAGCCGCACCAGCCGCAAGTAAGTGAAAATTCTATTCGAATTTTCCTCAGCACAGTCCATTTCAGATTTATACAGTAAAGTATTTTTTCAAAAATGTAGCATCCATTACGGCAGTCTGTGTTATTAGTCCAAGTGTAATAACTTCTAATCTGTTCTTTGTTTTAGCTGAAGCAGCAGCAGCAGCACCAGCCGCAAGTAAGTGAAAATTCTATTCGAATTTTGCTCAGCGCAATCCATTTCAGATTTATACAGTGAAGTATTTTTTCAAAAATATAGCATCCATTACGGCAGTCTGTGTTATTAGTCCAAGTGTAATAACTTCTAAACTGTTCTTTGTTGTAGCTGAAGCAGCAGCACCAGCCGCACCAGCCGCAAGTAAGTGAAAATTCTATTCGAATTTTGCTCAGCGCAATCCATTTCAGATTTATACAGTGAAGTATTTTTTCAAAAATGTAGCATCCATTACGGCAGTCTGTGTTATTAGTCCAAGTGTAATAACTTCTAATCTGTTCTTTGTTTTAGCTGAAGCAGCAGCACCAGCCGCACCAGCCGCAAGTAAGTGAAAATTCTATTCGAATTTTGCTCAGCGCAATCCATTTCAGATTTATACAGTGAAGTATTTTTTCAAAAATGTAGCATCCATTACGGCAGTCTGTGTTATTAGTCCAAGTGTAATAACTTCTAATCTGTTCTTTGTTTTAGCTGAAGCAGCAGCAGCAGCACCAGCCGCAAGTAAGTGAAAATTCTATTCGAATTTTGCTCAGCGCAATCCATTTCAGATTTATACAGTGAAGTATTTTTTCAAAAATGTAGCATCCATTATGACAGTCTGTGTTATTTGTCCAAGTGTAATAACTTCTAAACTGTTCTTTGTTTTAGCTGAAGCAGCAGCAGCACCAGCCGCAAGTAAGTGAAAATTCTATTCATATTTTTCTCAGCCCAATCCATTTCAGATTTATACAGTGAAGTATTTTTTCAAAAATGTAGCATCCATTACGGCAGTCTGTGTTATTAGTCCAAGTGTAATAACTTCTAATCTGTTCTTTGTTTTAGCTGAAGCAGCAGCAGCACCAGCCGCAAGTAAGTGAAAATTCTATTCATATTTTTCTCAGCCCAATCCATTTCAGATTTATACAGTGAAGTATTTTTTCAAAAATGTAGCATCCATTACGGCAGTCTGTCTTATTAGTCCAAGTGTAATAACTTCTAATCTGTTCTTTGTTTTAGCTGAAGCAGCAGCAGCACCAGCCGCTAGTAAGTGAAAATTCTATTCGAATTTTGCTCAGCGCAATCCATTTCAGATTTATACAGTGAAGTATTTTTTCAAAAATATAGCATCCATTACGGCAGTCTGTGTTATTAGTCCAAGTGTAATAACTTCTAATCTGTTCTTTGTTTTAGCTGAAGCAGCAGCCGCACCAGCCGCAAGTAAGTAAAAATTCTATTCATATTTTTCTCAGCCCAATCCATTTCAGATTTATACAGTGAAGTATTTTTTCAAAAATGTAGCATCCATTACGGCAGTCTGTGTTATTAGTCCAAGTGTAATAACTTCTAATCTGTTCTTTGTTTTAGCTGAAGCAGCAGCACCAGCCGCAAGTAAGTGAAAATTCTATTCATATTTTGCTCAGTGCAATTCATTTCAGATTTATACAGTGAAGTATTTTTAAAAAAATGTAGCATAGATTACGGCAGTCTGTGTTATTAGTCCAAGTGTAATAACTTCTAATCTGTTCTTTGTTTTAGCTGAAGCAGCAGCAGCACCAGCTGCAAGTAAGTAAAAATTCTATTCGAATTTTGCTCAGCGCAATCCATTTCAGATTTATACAGTGAAGTATTTTTTCAAAAATGTAGCATCTGTTACGGCAGTCTGTGTTATTAGTCCAAGTGTAATAACTTCTAATCTGTTTTTTTTTTAGCTGAAGCAGCAGCAGCACCAGCCCCAAGTAAGTGAAAATTCTATTCATATTTTTCTCAGCGCAATCCATTTCAGATTTATACAGTGAATTGTCTTTTCAAAAATGTAGCATCTGTTACGGCAGTCTGTGTTATTAGTCCAAGTGTAATAACTTCTAATCTCTTCTTTGTTTTAGCTGAAGCAGCAGCAGCACCAGCCGCAAGTAAGTGAAAATTCTATTCGAATTTTGCTCAGCGCAATCCATTTCAGATTTATATAGTGAAGTATTTTTTCAAAAATGTAGCATCCATTACGGCAGTCTGTGTTATTAGTCCAAGTGTAATAACTTCTAATCTGTTCTTTGTTTTAGCTGAAGCAGCAGCAGCACCAGCCGCAAGTAAGTGAAAATTCTATTCGAATTTTGCTCAGCGCAATCCATTTCAGATTTATACCGTGAATTGTCTTTTCAAAAATGTAGCATCCATTACGGCAGTCTGTGTTATTAGTCCAAGTGTAATAACTTCTAATCTGTTTTTTGTTTTAGCTGAAGCAGCAGCAGCACCAGCCCCAAGTAAGTGAAAATTCTATTCATATTTTTCTCAGCGCAATCCATTTCAGATTTATACAGTGAATTGTCTTTTCAAAAATATAGCATCCATTACGGCAGTCTGTGTTATTAGTCCAAGTGTAATAACTTCTAATCTCTTCTTTGTTTTAGCTGAAGCAGCAGCAGCACCAGCCGCAAGTAAGTAAAAATTCTTTTCGAATTTTGTTCAGCGCAGTCCATATCAGATTTATACCGTGAATTGTCTTTTCAAAAATATAGCATCCATTACGGCAGTCTGTGTTATTAGTCCAAGTGTAATAACTTCTAATCTGTTCTTTGTTTTAGCTGAAGCAGCAGCAGCACCAGCCGCAAGTAAGTAAAAATTCTATTAGAATTTTGCTCAGCGCAATCCATTTCAGATTTATACAGTGAAGTATTTTTTCAAAAATGTAGCATCCATTACGGCAGTCTGTGTTATTAGTCCAAGTGTAATAACTTCTAATCTCTTCTTTGTTTTAGCTGAAGCAGCAGCAGCACCAGCCCCAAGTAAGTAAAAATTCTATTCGAATTTTGCTCAGCGCAATCCATTTCAGATTTATACAGTGAAGTATTTTTTCAAAAATGTAGCATCTGTTAGGGCAGTCTGTGTTATTAGTCCAAGTGTAATAACTTCTAATCTCTACTTTGTTTTAGCTGAAGCAGCAGCAGCACCAGCCGCAAGTAAGTGAAAATTCTATTCGAATTTTGCTCAGCGCAATCCATTTCAGATTTATACCGTGAATTGTCTTTTCAAAAATGTAGCATCCATTACGGCAGTCTGTGTTATTAGTCCAAGTGTAATAACTTCTAATCTGTTTTTTGTTTTAGCTGAAGCAGCAGCAGCACCAGCCCCAAGTAAGTGAAAATTCTTTTCGAATTTTGCTCAGCGCAGTCCATATCAGATTTATACCGTGAATTGTCTTTTCAAAAATATAGCATCCATTACGGCAGTCTGTGTTATTAGTCCAAGTGTAATAACTTCTAATCTGTTCTTTGTTTTAGCTGAAGCAGCAGCAGCACCAGCCGCAAGTATGTAAAAATTCTATTCGAATTTTGCTCAGCGCAATCCATTTCAGATTTATACAGTGAAGTATTTTTTCAAAAATGTAGCATCCATTACGGCAGTCTGTGTTATTAGTCCAAGTGTAATAACTTCTAATCTCTTCTTTGTTTTAGCTGAAGCAGCAGCAGCACCAGCCCCAAGTAAGTAAAAATTCTATTCGAATTTTGCTCAGCGCAATCCATTTCAGATTTATACAGTGAAGTATTTTTTCAAAAATGTAGCATCTGTTACGGCAGTCTGTGTTATTAGTCCAAGTGTAATAACTTCTAATCTCTACTTTGTTTTAGCTGAAGCAGCAGCAGCACCAGCCGCAAGTAAGTGAAAATTCTATTCGAATTTTGCTCAGCGCAATCCATTTCAGATTTATACCGTGAATTGTCTTTTCAAAAATGTAGCATCCATTACGGCAGTCTGTGTTATTAGTCCAAGTGTAATAACTTCTAATCTGTTTTTTGTTTTAGCTGAAGCAGCAGCACCAGCCGCACCAGCCCCAAGTAAGTGAAAATTCTATTCATATTTTTCTCAGCGCAATCCATTTCAGATTTATACAGTGAATTGTCTTTTCAAAAATGTAGCATCCATTACGGCAGTCTGTGTTATTAGTCCAAGTGTAATAACTTCTAATCTGTTCTTTGTTTTAGCTGAAGCAGCAGCAGCACCAGCCGCAAGTATGTGAAAATTCTATTCGAATTTTGCTCAGCGCAATCCATTTCAGATTTATATAGTGAAGTATTTTTTCAAAAATGTAGCATCCATTACGGCAGTCTGTGTTATTAGTCCAAGCGTAATAACTTCTAATCTGTTCTTTGTTTTAGCTGAAGCAGCAGCAGCACCAGCCCCAAGTAAGTAAAAATTCTATTCGAATTTTGCTCAGCGCAATCCATTTCAGATTTATACAGTGAAGTATTTTTTCAAAAATGTAGGATCCATTACGGCAGTCTGTGTTATTAGTCCAAGTGTAATAACTTCTAATCTGTTCTTTGTTTTAGCTGAAGCAGCAGCAGCACCAGCTGCAAGTAAGTAAAAATTCTATTCGAATTTTGCTCAGCGCAATCCATTTCAGATTTATACAGTGAAGTATTTTTTCAAAAATGTAGCATCTGTTACGGCAGTCTGTGTTATTAGTCCAAGTGTAATAACTTCTAATCTCTACTTTGTTTTAGCTGAAGCAGCAGCAGCACCAGCCGCAAGTAAGTGATAATTCTATTCGAATTTTGCTCAGCGCAATCCATTTCAGATTTATACAGTGAAGTATTTTTTCAAAAATGTAGCATCTTTTACGGCAGTCTGTGTTATTAGTCCAAGTGTAATAACTTCTAATCTGTTCTTTGTTTTAGCTGAAGCAGCAGCAGCACCAACCGCAAGTAAGTAAAAATTCTATTCGAATTTTGCTCAGCGCAATCCATTTCAGATTTATACAGTGAATTGTATTTTCAAAAATGTAGCATCCATTACGGCAGTCTGTGTTAATAGTCCAAGTGTAATAACTTCTAATCTCTTCTTTGTTTTAGCTGAAGCAGCAGCAGCACCAGCCCCAAGTAAGTGAAAATTCTATTCATATTTTGCTCAGCGCAATCCATTTCAGATTTATACAGTGAAGTATTTTTTCAAAAATGTAGCATCTGTTACAGCAGTCTGTGTTATTAGTCTAAGTGTAATAACTTCTAATCTCTTCTTTGTTTTAGCTGAAGCAGCAGCAGCACCAGCCGCAAGTAAGTGAAAATTCTATTCGAATTTTACTCAGCGCAATCCATTTCAGATTTCTACCGTGAATTGTCTTTTCAAAAATGTAGCATCCATTACGGCAGTCTGTGTTATTAGTCCAAGTGTAATAACTTCTAATCTGTTCTTTGTTTTAGCTGAAACACCAGCAGCACCAGCCCCAAGTAAGTGAAAATTCTATTCATATTTTTCTCAGCGCAATCCATTTCAGATTTATACAGTGAATTGTCTTTTCAAAAATGTAGCATCCATTACGGGAGTCTGTGTTATTAGTCCAAGTGTAATAACTTCTAATCTGTTCTTTGTTTTAGCTGAAGCAGCAGCAGCACCAGCCGCAAGTAAGTAAAAATTATATTCGAATTTTGCTCAGCGCAATCCATTTCAGATTTATACAGTGAAGTATTTTTTCAAAAATGTAGCATCTGTTACGGCAGTCTGTGTTATTAGTCCAAGTGTAATAACTTCTAATCTGTTCTTTGTTTTAGCTGAAGCAGCAGCAGCACCAGCCGCAAGTAAGTGAAAATTCAATTTGAATTTTGCTCAGCGCAATCCATTTCAGATTTATACAGTGAATTGTCTTTTCAAAAATGTAGCATCCATTACGGTAGTCTGTGTTAATAGTCCAAGTGTAATAACTTCTAATCTCTTCTTTGTTTTAGCTGAAGCAGCAGCAGCACCAGCCCCAAGTAAGTGAAAATTCTATTCATATTTTTCTCAGTGCAATCCATTTCAGATTTATACAGTGAAGTATTTTTTCAAAAATGTAGCATCTTTTACGGCAGTCTGTGTTATTAGTCCAAGTGTAATAACTTCTAATCTGTTCTTTGTTTTAGCTGAAGAAGCAGCAGCACCAGCCCCAAGTAAGTGAAAATTCTATTCATATTTTTCTCAGCGCAATCCATTTCAGATTTATACAGTGAATTGTCTTTTCAAAAATGTAGCATCCATTACGGCAGTCTGTGTTATTAGTCCAAGTTTAATAACATCTAATCTGTTCTTTGTTTTAGCTGAAGCAGCAGCAGCACCAGCCGCAAGTAAGTAAAAATTCTATTCTAATTTTGCTCAGCGCAATCCATTTCAGATTTATACCGTGAATTGTCTTTTCAAAAATGTAGCATCCATTACGGCAGTCTGTGTTATTAGTCCAAGTGTAATAACTTCTAATCTGTTCTTTGTTTTAGCTGAAGCAGCAGCAGCACCAGCCGCAAGTAAGTAAAAATTCTATTCTAATTTTGCTCAGCGCAATCCATTTCAGATTTATACAGTGAAGTATTTTTTCAAAAATGTAGCATCTGTTACGGCAGTCTGTGTTATTAGTCCAAGTGTAATAACTTCTAATCTCTACTTTGTTTTAGCTGAAGCAGCAGCAGCACCAGCCCCAAGTAAGTGAAAATTCTATTCATATTTTTCTCAGCGCAATCCATTTCAGATTTATACAGTGAATTGTCTTTTCAAAAATGTAGCATCCATTACGGCAGTCTGTGTTATTAGTCCAAGTGTAATAACTTCTAATCTGTTCTTTGTTTTAGCTGAAGCAGCAGCAGCACCAGCCCCAAGTAAGTAAAAATTATATTCAAATTTTGCTCAGCGCAATCCATTTCAGATTTATACAGTGAAGTATTTTTTCAAAAATGTAGCATCTGTTACGGCAGTCTGTGTTATTAGTCCAAGTGTAATAACTTCTAATCTGTTCTTTGTTTTAGCTGAAGCAGCAGAAGCACCAGCCGCAAGTAAGTGAAAATTCTATTTGAATTTTGCTCAGCGCAATCCATTTCAGATTTATACAGTGAATTGTCTTTTCAAAAATGTACATCCATTACGGTAGTCTGTGTTAATAGTCCAAGTGTAATAACTTCTAATCTGTTCTTTGTTTTAGCTGAAGCAGCAGCAGCACCAGCCGCAAGTAAGTGAAAATTCTATTCATATTTTTCTCAGTGCAATCCATTTCAGATTTATACAGTGAAGTATTTTTTCAAAAATGTAGCATCTTTTACGGCAGTCTGTGTTATTAGTCCAAGTGTAATAACTTCTAATCTGTTCTTTGTTTTAGCTGAAGAAGCAGCAGCACCAGCCGCAAGTAAGTGAAAATTCTATTCATATTTTTCTCAGTGCAATCCATTTCAGATTTATACAGTGAAGTATTTTTTCAAAAATGTAGCATCTTTTACGGCAGTCTGTGTTATTAGTCCAAGTGTAATAACTTCTAATCTGTTCTTTGTTTTAGCTGAAGCAGCAGCAGCACCAGCCCCAAGTAAGTGAAAATTCTATTCATATTTTTCTCAGCGCAATCCATTTCAGATTTATACAGTGAATTGTCTTTTCAAAAATGTAGCATCCATTACGGCAGTCTGTGTTATTAGTCCAAGTGTAATAACTTCTAATCTGTTCTTTGTTTTAGCTGAAGCAGCAGCAGCACCAGCCCCAAGTAAGTGAAAATTCTATTCATATTTTTCTCAGCGCAATCCATTTCAGATTTATACAGTGAATTGTCTTTTCAAAAATGTAGCATCCATTACGGCAGTCTGTGTTATTAGTCCAAGTGTAATAACTTCTAATCTGTTCTTTGTTTTAGCTGAAGCAGCAGCAGCACCAGCCGCAAGTAAGTAAAAATTCTATTCGAATTTTGCTCAGCGCAATCCATTTCAGATTTATATAGTGAAGTATTTTTTCAAAAATGTAGCATCTGTTACGTCAGTCTGTGTTATTAGTCCAAGTGTAATAACGTCTAATCTGTTCTTTGTTTTAGCTGAAGCAGCAGCAGCACCAGCCGCAAGTAAGTAAAAATTCTATTCGAATTTTGCTCAGCGCAATCCATTTCAGATTTATACAGTGAAGTATTTTTTCAAAAATGTAGCATCTTTTACGGCAGTCTGTGTTATTAGTCCAAGTGTAATAACTTCTAATCTGTTCTTTGTTTTAGCTGAAGCAGCAGCAGCACCAGCCCCAAGTATGTAAAAATTCTATTCATATTTTTCTCAGCGCAATCCATTTCAGATTTATACAGTGAATTGTCTTTTCAAAAATGTAGCATCCATTACGGCAGTTTGTGTTATTAGTCCAAGTGTAATAACTTCTAATCTCTACTTTGTTTTAGCTGAAGCAGCAGCAGCACCAGCCGCAAGTAAGTGAAAATTCTATTCGAATTTTGCTCAGCGCAATCCATTTCAGATTTATACCGTGAATTGTCTTTTCAAAAATGTAGCATCCATTACGGCAGTCAGTGTTATTAGTCCAAGTGTAATAACTTCTAATCTGTTTTTTGTTTTAGCTGAAGCAGCAGCAGCACCAGCCCCAAGTAAGTGAAAATTCTATTCATATTTTTCTCAGCGCAATCCATTTCAGATTTATACAGTGAAGTATTTTTTCAAAAATGTAGCATCTGTTACGGCAGTCTGTGTTATTAGTCCAAGTGTAATAACTTCTAATCTCTTCTTTGTTTTAGCTGAAGCAGCAGAAGCACCAGCCGCAAGTAAGTAAAAATTCTATTCGAATTTTGCTCAGCGCAATCCATTTCAGATTTATACAGTGAATTGTCTTTTCAAAAATGTAGCATCCATTACGGCAGTCTGTGTTAATAGTCCAAGTGTAATAACTTCTAATCTCTTCTTTGTTTTAGCTGAAGCAGCAGCAGCACCAGCCCCAAGTAAGTGAAAATTCTATTCATATTTTTCTCAGCGCAATCCATTTCAGATTTATACAGTGAATTGTCTTTTCAAAAATGTAGCATCCATTACGGTAGTCTGTGTTAATAGTCCAAGTGTAATAACTTCTAATCTCTTCTTTGTTTTAGCTGAAGCAGCAGCAGCACCAGCCCCAAGTAAGTGAAAATTCTATTCATATTTTTCTCAGCGCAATCCATTTCAGATTTATACAGTGAATTGTCTTTTCAAAAATGTAGCATCCATTACGGGAGTCTGTGTTATTAGTCCAAGTGTAATAACTTCTAATCTGTTCTTTGTTTTAGCTGAAGCAGCAGCAGCACCAGCCGCAAGTAAGTAAAAATTATATTCGAATTTTGCTCAGCGCAATCCATTTCAGATTTATACAGTGAAGTATTTTTTCAAAAATGTAGCATCTGTTACGGCAGTCTGTGTTATTAGTCCAAGTGTAATAACTTCTAATCTGTTCTTTGTTTTAGCTGAAGCAGCAGCAGCACCAGCCGCAAGTAAGTGAAAATTCAATTTGAATTTTGCTCAGCGCAATCCATTTCAGATTTATACAGTGAATTGTCTTTTCAAAAATGTAGCATCCATTACGGTAGTCTGTGTTAATAGTCCAAGTGTAATAACTTCTAATCTCTTCTTTGTTTTAGCTGAAGCAGCAGCAGCACCAGCCCCAAGTAAGTGAAAATTCTATTCATATTTTTCTCAGTGCAATCCATTTCAGATTTATACAGTGAAGTATTTTTTCAAAAATGTAGCATCCATTACGGCAGTCTGTGTTAATAGTCCAAGTGTAATAACTTCTAATCTGTTCTTTGTTTTAGCTGAAGCAGCAGCAGCACCAGCCGCAAGTAAGTGAAAATTCTATTCATATTTTTCTCAGTGCAATCCATTTCAGATTTATACAGTGAAGTATTTTTTCAAAAATGTAGCATCTTTTACGGCAGTCTGTGTTATTAGTCCAAGTGTAATAACTTCTAATCTGTTCTTTGTTTTAGCTGAAGAAGCAGCAGCACCAGCCCCAAGTAAGTGAAAATTCTATTCATATTTTTCTCAGCGCAATCCATTTCAGATTTATACAGTGAATTGTCTTTTCAAAAATGTAGCATCCATTACGGCAGTCTGTGTTATTAGTCCAAGTTTAATAACATCTAATCTGTTCTTTGTTTTAGCTGAAGCAGCAGCAGCACCAGCCGCAAGTAAGTAAAAATTCTATTCTAATTTTGCTCAGCGCAATCCATTTCAGATTTATACCGTGAATTGTCTTTTCAAAAATGTAGCATCCATTACGGCAGTCTGTGTTATTAGTCCAAGTGTAATAACTTCTAATCTGTTCTTTGTTTTAGCTGAAGCAGCAGCAGCACCAGCCGCAAGTAAGTAAAAATTCTATTCTAATTTTGCTCAGCGCAATCCATTTCAGATTTATACAGTGAAGTATTTTTTCAAAAATGTAGCATCTGTTACGGCAGTCTGTGTTATTAGTCCAAGTGTAATAACTTCTAATCTCTACTTTGTTTTAGCTGAAGCAGCAGCAGCACCAGCCCCAAGTAAGTGAAAATTCTATTCATATTTTTCTCAGCGCAATCCATTTCAGATTTATACAGTGAATTGTCTTTTCAAAAATGTAGCATCCATTACGGCAGTCTGTGTTATTAGTCCAAGTGTAATAACTTCTAATCTGTTCTTTGTTTTAGCTGAAGCAGCAGCAGCACCAGCCGCAAGTAAGTAAAAATTATATTCAAATTTTGCTCAGCGCAATCCATTTCAGATTTATACAGTGAAGTATTTTTTCAAAAATGTAGCATCTGTTACGGCAGTCTGTGTTATTAGTCCAAGTGTAATAACTTCTAATCTGTTCTTTGTTTTAGCTGAAGCAGCAGAAGCACCAGCCGCAAGTAAGTGAAAATTCTATTTGAATTTTGCTCAGCGCAATCCATTTCAGATTTATACAGTGAATTGTCTTTTCAAAAATGTACATCCATTACGGTAGTCTGTGTTAATAGTCCAAGTGTAATAACTTCTAATCTGTTCTTTGTTTTAGCTGAAGCAGCAGCAGCACCAGCCGCAAGTAAGTGAAAATTCTATTCATATTTTTCTCAGTGCAATCCATTTCAGATTTATACAGTGAAGTATTTTTTCAAAAATGTAGCATCTTTTACGGCAGTCTGTGTTATTAGTCCAAGTGTAATAACTTCTAATCTGTTCTTTGTTTTAGCTGAAGAAGCAGCAGCACCAGCCGCAAGTAAGTGAAAATTCTATTCATATTTTTCTCAGTGCAATCCATTTCAGATTTATACAGTGAAGTATTTTTCAAAAATGTAGCATCTTTTACGGCAGTCTGTGTTATTAGTCCAAGTGTAATAACTTCTAATCTGTTCTTTGTTTTAGCTGAAGCAGCAGCAGCACCAGCCCCAAGTAAGTGAAAATTCTATTCATATTTTTCTCAGCGCAATCCATTTCAGATTTATACAGTGAATTGTCTTTTCAAAAATGTAGCATCCATTACGGCAGTCTGTGTTATTAGTCCAAGTGTAATAACTTCTAATCTGTTCTTTGTTTTAGCTGAAGCAGCAGCAGCACCAGCCCCAAGTAAGTGAAAATTCTATTCATATTTTTCTCAGCGCAATCCATTTCAGATTTATACAGTGAATTGTCTTTTCAAAAATGTAGCATCCATTACGGCAGTCTGTGTTATTAGTCCAAGTGTAATAACTTCTAATCTGTTCTTTGTTTTAGCTGAAGCAGCAGCAGCACCAGCCGCAAGTAAGTAAAAATTCTATTCGAATTTTGCTCAGCGCAATCCATTTCAGATTTATATAGTGAAGTATTTTTTCAAAAATGTAGCATCTGTTACGTCAGTCTGTGTTATTAGTCCAAGTGTAATAACGTCTAATCTGTTCTTTGTTTTAGCTGAAGCAGCAGCAGCACCAGCCGCAAGTAAGTAAAAATTCTATTCGAATTTTGCTCAGCGCAATCCATTTCAGATTTATACAGTGAAGTATTTTTTCAAAATGTAGCATCTTTTACGGGCAGTCTGTGTTATTAGTCCAAGTGTAATAACTTCTAATCTGTTCTTTGTTTTAGCTGAAGCAGCAGCAGCACCAGCCCCAAGTATGTAAAAATTCTATTCATATTTTCTCAGCGCAATCCATTTCAGAATTATACAGTGAATTGTCTTTTCAAAAATGTAGCATCCATTACGGCAGTTTGTGTTATTAGTCCAAGTGTAATAACTTCTAATCTCTACTTTGTTTTAGCTGAAGCAGCAGCAGCACCAGCCGCAAGTAAGTGAAAATTCTATTCGAATTTTGCTCAGCGCAATCCATTTCAGATTTATACCGTGAATTGTCTTTTCAAAAATGTAGCATCCATTACGGCAGTCAGTGTTATTAGTCCAAGTGTAATAACTTCTAATCTGTTTTTTGTTTTAGCTGAAGCAGCAGCAGCACCAGCCCCAAGTAAGTAAAAATTCTATTCATATTTTTCTCAGCGCAATCCATTTCAGATTTATACAGTGAAGTATTTTTTCAAAAATGTAGCATCTGTTACGGCAGTCTGTGTTATTAGTCCAAGTGTAATAACTTCTAATCTCTTCTTTGTTTTAGCTGAAGCAGCAGAAGCACCAGCCGCAAGTAAGTAAAAATTCTATTCGAATTTTGCTCAGCGCAATCCATTTCAGATTTATACAGTGAATTGTCTTTTCAAAAATGTAGCATCCATTACGGCAGTCTGTGTTAATAGTCCAAGTGTAATAACTTCTAATCTCTTCTTTGTTTTAGCTGAAGCAGCAGCAGCACCAGCCCCAAGTAAGTGAAAATTCTATTCATATTTTTCTCAGCGCAATCCATTTCAGATTTATACAGTGAATTGTCTTTTCAAAAATGTAGCATCCATTACGGTAGTCTGTGTTATTAGTCCAAGTGTAATAACTTCTAATCTGTTCTTTGATTTAGCTGAAGCAGCAGCAGCACCAGCCCCAAGTAAGTGAAAATTCTATTCATATTTTTCTCAGCGCAATCCATTTCAGATTTATACAGTGAATTGTCTTTTTAAAAATGTAGCATCCATTACGGCAGTCTGTGTTATTAGTCCAAGTGTAATAACGTCTAATCTGTTCTTTGTTTTAGCTGAAGCAGCAGCAGCACCAGCCGCAAGTAAGTAAAAATTTTATTCGAATTTTGCTCAGCGCAATCCATTTCAGATTTATACAGTGAAGTATTTTTTCAAAAATGTAGCATCCATTACGGCAGTCTGTGTTATTAGTCCAAGTGTAATAACGTCTAATCTGTTCTTTGTTTTAGCTGAAGCAGCAGCAGCACCAGCCGCAAGTAAGTAAAAATTCTATTCGAATTTTTCTCAGCGCAATCCATTTCAGATTTATACAGTGAAGTATTTTTTCAAAAATGTAGCATCTGTTACGGCAGTCTGTGTTATTGGTCCAAGTGTAATAACTTCTAATCTCTACTTTGTTTTAGCTGAAGCAGCAGCAGCACCAGCCGCAAGTAAGTGAAAATTCTATTCGAATTTTGCTCAGCGCAATCTATTTCAGATTTATACCGTGAATTGTCTTTTCAAAAATGTAGCATCCATTACGGCAGTCTGTGTTATTAGTCCAAGTGTAATAACTTCTAATCTGTTTTTTGTTTTAGCTGAAGCAGCAGCAGCATCAGCCGCACCAGCCGCAAGTAAGTGAAAATTCAATTCGAATTTTGCTCAGTGCCATCCATGTCAGATTTATACAGTGAAGTATTTTTTCAACAATGTAGCATCCATTACGGCAGTCTGTGTTATTAGTCCAAGTGTAATAACTTCTAATCTTTTCTTTGTTTTAGCTGAAGCAGCAGCAGCACCAGCCGCAAGTAAGTGAAAATTCTATTCGAATTTTGCTCAGCGCAATCCATTTCAGATTTATACAGTGAAGTATTTTTTCAAAAATGTAGCATCCATTACGGCAGTCTGTGTTATTAGTCCAAGTGTAATAACTTCTAATCTGTTCTTTGTTTTAGCTGAAGCAGCAGCAGCACCAGCCGCAAGTAAGTGAAAATTCTATTCGAATTTTGCTCAGCGCAATCCATTTCAGATTTATACAGTGAAGTATTTTTTCAAAAATGTAGCATCTGTTACGGCAGTCTGTGTTATTAGTCCAAGTGTAATAATCCT